>NC_047580.1:22359200-22659200 GCF_011004845.1 Esox lucius | reverse complement strand
CATGTTGATCAGAGTAATTTGCTAGTGTAATTTACTCGCTATGTCTATTTGTAAAGGATGAAAGTCAGGTATAGTGGAAAGTAACACTATTCAGCGGTGGAGTTTTCAATAATGAAAACAGAGACAGTTCCAAACCTAATCAGCAGCTTTCAAACCACCGCTGGCTGACATTTACCTGTTAGTAAAGCTCTTATTTCCAGCCTGTTTACTATTATGTTAGGACCCCAGCATATGTCTCATGACTATGTTCTATGCAGCCTTTAAACTGTCTGACTGCTAATTGATAGAAATGATGCTGCTATTGGAAATCCTGATCTGAAGTGTATAGCATCTGTGAAGACATTTGGGAATTTCACATTTTATTACTTTAAGTTAATAGCATGGTGCTTTATGCATTGTATAATGGCTGATTTATGGCTGTTGAAAGAATGAAATCTTGCAGGTCTTTATGGTGTAAGCCAAAGGCACAATAATCAATATGAAATACGGTAGAATGGACATGCAGTGAGCACCCAGAGCGTGCCAGTGATAAAAGTGCCTGGGTGACATTCATGTTAGTGGAAATTCTTCAGGCTGTGCAGGAGTGACAAGTTAAAGTGGGAAAAACATGCATGTCTTAAAGTACAAACATTAACCAAGAAGAGGAGTATGTGCTGTTGGTGTTGCTATTTTGGTGCAGAACAATTGTAAAAAGAACATGAAAAAGGCAGGGGACATTTTTGTTTAAGAGAGATCTTGTATAATTTACATTCCTACATATAAAACGTTTTGAAATTCTGCATTGGCTCAAAACTTTATCATAAATATAGCCTACCCTTAATAATACTGAACACTGAAGGGACCATTATAAATGGACTGGATGGGGAAGGGAGTCAACCTTGCCAGATCATAAAAAGGTACTACTTTAAACATTAAAATGTTTCACAATACCCTATGCTTTAGCAGTGTGTTTCCATAAGATGCCATTTGGAACATTTGGGAAAAGCCTCCCTTATGGGCATTGTTGGGCTCATACTTTAATAGTTCCTTAATATTTTAAGGTATTATATCGTAAAATTGAATATAACAGATGCTAAAATATTGACTGACATTGAAGATACTGGAGAAAACAAGTTACTGTACAGTCACCAAAGAGAGACTCAAGGTTAAAACATTAAGTATGTACTTTGTAGGGGTGGAATCTACTGGAAACCCAGTTCTTTGGTTGTGTTCCAAATAAAATAACTACTGTGTTTTTGCTGTATTTCTTTAACGCCACTGCTAAAATAGCTTTGAAAATCATCCTCTAGATAAATCATTTTTTAAATAATTATTAGATACATTTAATTTATTTTATTATTGGACCCACTTTGGAGAGGTGTATGGCCACTTGAAGACATCAAACTCAAACACAAGATCTTGTACTGGTTTGCTACTATTCCACATTTTCTTATTTTTACATTATTGAAAAACCTCAGAATATTTACTGATTCTAAAAAACAAATGCACCAAAATGTACAGTAAATGTAAAATTCACATAATACCTAAAGTGTATTTTTAGATCTAATTCTGTGTCAGGTAAAATGTTGTGTCCTCACCTTTGACGATGTTAATAAAAGGTTGGCCCTCAACAAAAGATACAGCTCCTCAGACTTAGCAGAGTGCAAATTGGCTATTAGACTGGCCTTAACAATTGGAGACATCTTTCCACATGGTTGTTATAGAGTTCTTATATTTTGGTGATGGACTAAAAGAACCATGATATGTTTTATTCTTACTGAGTATTTAGAACATTTTGATTTATCCTGGTTCATGCAGTTAAGCAACAAAATCCTCATTCAAAATTTCAGGGCAATATATTTTTTGGAAGTTACACATAAAACAAGAATTTACCTTTATTTTGCAGAGAGACTATTAGCCTATGGATCCAAAGACCGGCTGCCCAGCCAAACCCCAAGGTGCTGTGCCATTAACCAGGGCTGTAATAAATGTGCTCGAAGGCAGTGCACCTCCTCGGTCCTCCTCAACACAGGCTGAATGGTATTGATCCAGGGACAGCTCCTTGTTCAGGGGTAAATATACAGGAGTCTGCTGGGCACTAGCTTTAGAAAACATTTCAGAAACTATCACTTGCCTTCCTCTTTCCTTCTTTCTCATTCGCAGGTTATTAGCATATAGTGTGTGTGTGAATGACTGGAATGCATTGTGATTTCCTTACACACAGATTGGGAGTGTGTAGTCTAATTGTTGTTTATGAATTGAGGGAACAAATACAGTGGGGAGAACAAGTATTTGATACACTGCCGATTTTGCAGGTTTTCCTACTTACAAAGCATGTAGAGGTCTGTAATTTTTATCATAGGTACAAAAATCTAGAAAATCACATTGTATGATTTTTAAATAATTTATTTGCATTTTATTGCATGATATAAGTATTTGATACATCAGAAAAGCAGAACTTAATATTTGGTACAGAAACCTTTGTTTGCAATTACAGAGATCATACGTTTCCTGTAGTTCTTGACAAGGTTTGCACACACTGCAGCAGGGATTTTGGTCCACTCCTCCATACAGACCTTCTCCAGATCCTTCAGGTTTCAGGGCTGCCGCTGGGCAATATGGACTTTCAGCTCCCTCCAAAGATTTTCTATTGGGTTCAGGTCTGGAGACTGGCTAGGCCACTCCAGGACCTTGAGATGCTTCTTACAGAGCCACTCCTTAGTTGTCCTGGCTGTGTGTTTCAGGTCGTTGTCATGCTGGAAGACCCAGCCATGACCCATCTTCAATGCTCTTACTGAGGGAAGGAGGTTGTTGGCCAAGGTATCACGATACATGGCCCCATCCATCCTCCCGTCAATACGGTGCAGTTGTCCTGTCCCCTTTGCAGAAACACATCCCCAAAGAATGATGTTTCCACCTCCATGCTTCACGGTTGGGATGGTGTTCTTGGGGTAGTACTCATCCTTCTTCCTCCAAACACGGCGAGTGGAGTTTAGACCGCATGACCTTCTCCCATTCCTCCTCTGGATCATCCAGATGGTCATTGGCAAACTTCAATGTCAGAAACAATTATGAAATGTTTATTAGTAAAATCTTTTTTTGTGCCAAAATAATTCTCGCTAAATGGGCCTTCCCTGCAATTTTCTTACCACATATGCATGTGGCCTACCTGTACTTACCTTGATATACAGTCTGCTACAATACAAGTGAATAATAATCATAAGAAGGATGTGAATAAGAAATGCACTGTATGTGTGTGGTGTACCACTGACAACCACATAAACAACAAGCTAAATTCAGCATCTGTTCTTAATTGCGAACATTATCCACTACCCTATCAATAAAATAAATTTCAGGTTTTTGTTTAATTATTTACATAATTCAAAAATTATAAGCCCACTTTGCACTGTGTGAGGCAAGCTGATTACTAATGAGTGTTTAATTAGGCCTATGTAGACATTCTGGTGAGTAGGCCTAAGGCTTTATTTACATCATAAATGTGGCTGTTTTTAATTTGGCTGTTATGCCATGCTGTCAAAGTATTTTTATTTAAACTGACTCTCTGGTAATACTTAATTTGTTGTGTTGTTTAGACTATCCTGAAATGTCCGAAAAATTATGTGCACGTGTGCATGTACATTTTGAAAAAATGTGTAGGCTAATGCTGTACACTAATTGGCAGTATAATTATTTCAAATGCAATTGCTGAAGTTAGCAGCCTACATTGGGAAAACTTAAACTAAAAATGTATTGCAGAATTATGTCAATGAGGTTGTCAGTACTAAATATTCTGGGTAAGTTCTAGCAACAATGTTTACTGGAGATATATTTTGATCAGTTCTTATTTATTCGATTGTAGCATAGTACAACTTAGTTTGTGACTTAAGTGGACAAGGTGGTAACAACTTCTGTTTTTATTTAAAATACTGACAACAACTAGCTACGAGTTACAGTTAAATACAATACTTTAATTACATGAGAATGTAAAGACCAACAACTTAACACAAACACATTCGCATTTCACTTAAAAATGCATCATGTTTCCATAACTGAAGCCTGCGTTCACCCAGGATTGACACTTTACATACAGCACACACGCCATTAGCCCCATTGTCTGACAAGTAGCTCCCAGTCGCCTGTTTCTGTAAAACCGTTATGTCACAACTGCCTGCTTTTGTTAGAATCAGTCCAAGCTGTATGCCCTAGGGTGGGCTGACAGAGCAGCAGAGACCCAGATAAGGCTGAGGATGACAACGCTAATCAGAAGACAACCATTAGCATGATTCAAGCCGCACCTCTAGCTCAGATTTGATGATTAGAAGACCTATTTCAGATTGGAGCTGTATACAAGCTACACTTGACTATTTGTTTGGCACTGAGTCTATTAGATACAAGAAGTAATTAACTAGCTTGCCTTGGATTATATTGGATAGTGTTTTTTCTTTTTTACTGACTGTGTCATGGGGTACGGGTCGTTGATGGTGATGAAAATGGCACAAAGCAACACATTTTTATTACAATGTCCCAGCTTCCACCCGCAGACAGCACTTTTTCATGAACTGAGACAGTGTTTTATTTAGTTTTTTTTCCAAACTGGGAGAGTGGCTTCTGGGAGAGGCTTGGTGATTCAGCAATGTAGGCAATACATGGTATATACCTGTGGTCTGTTGGAGCATGGACCAGGTAGGTGTCTTTGGAGGATGCATCCAAGGCAAGTCAAAGGCTGCAGAGGTGTCATAAGTTGGGTCAGTAGTTGGGGATCAAGACTGATGGGCTGAGTCAATGGTTGATGGCCTGGATTGAAGACTAGTCGAGGCTGCCTAGAAGGCAGTGACAAAGCGTTGAGTTTGTGAAGGTGAATGACAATGCATGGGGGCTTGCACTGTTACTCATGGGAGGGCATTCTTACTTGCGCCCTCCCATGGCACCATACCATCAATTAGCAGGTGAAGCAGGTCATGCCAGGCTTTTCTCTGGGTTATACCCAGGCTTGTCTAATGTTAGTTAGTAGTTTGTTGCTTTCCATTGGTTCTCTGGCACTATGCTCTGCAAAGTGAGTGGGAAAGTTCCCCACTCTCTGAAGGACTGCACGGGCTAGTAATGGCACAATTCAAGGATAACGTATCACAACGTAAAATTGCAAAGAGTTTGGGGATCTCATCTGTGGTACACAATATCATTAAAAGATTCAGAGAATCTGGAGAAATCTATACGCAAGGGAAAAGGATGAAAACCAATATTGGATGGCTGTGATCTTCAGGCCCTCAGGCGGCACTGCATTAAAAACAGACACGATTCTGTAATGGACATCACTGCATGGGCTCAGGAACACATCTGAATGACAGTATGTCACAGCGTCCACAAATGCAAGTTAAAACTCTACTCTGCAAAGGAAAAAAACATACATTAGATCCAGCAAGCACCTTCTCTGGGCCCATGCACATTTTAGATGGATTTAGGCGAAGGGGAAAATTATCCTGTGGTCTGACAAATCAACATTTTAGATTATTTTTGGGAATCATGGACGCCGCACCCTCGGCTTCTGTGAAGGCACCCTAAATGCTCAACAATATATGGAGCAACATATGCTTTCAGGGAAGGCCTTGCTTATTTCAGCAGGACTATGTCAAACCACATTCTGTATGTATCACAACAGCATGGCTCTGTAGCAAAAGAGTTTGGGTGCTAAACCATCCTGACCTGTCCCGTATTGACATTTATCATCATTATGAAATGACAAATACAGCAAAGGAGAACCCGAACTGTTGAGCAGCTGAAATCAAGTAAGAATCGGACAACACTTTCAAAATTGCAATGCACTGTGTTGTCTGACACCTTTCTATCAGTACCAGAATAAAAATTTTCAGCAATTTGAGCTACAGTAGCTTGTCTGTTGGATCGGACCATACGGGCCAGCCTTCACACTCCACGTGCATCATTGAGCCTTGGCCGCCCACGATCCTGTCGCTTTTCCTTCCTTGGGCCACTTTTGATAGGTACTGACCACTGCAGACCGGGAACACCCCACAAGGAGTGTAGTTTTGGAGATGCTCTGACCTAGTCGTCTAGCCATCACGATTTGGCCCTTGTCAAATTTGCTCAGATCCTTACGCTTGCCCATTTTTCCTGCTTCTAACAAATCAACTTTGAGGACCGAATGTTCACTTGCTGCCTAATATATCCCACCCACTGACAGGTGCCATGATAACAAGATAATCAGTGTAATTCACTTCACCTGTCAGTGGTCATAATGTTATGGCTGATTGGTGTATATATTAGCTATTTTGGTCACTTGTGAGCTGATGTTTCTGTTTGACTCTGCTTGTTGACTTTTTCGGTGAAAATAGATTGTCCTTTGCTGTCATGATGCTTAATCTTTGCTGTTCACCAAAGTACACTCCCTTTTAGAAAGAACTGGAAATCTGTATACGGATCAACATAAACATTATTTAAAATAGTGGGACAGGACCCTCAGGCTGGTAGAACATTACCCATATGGTACAGATACTCCTTAAAGACAATGGCAGTTAATAGATTGTATAAAGTTAGTGTGAAAGGGCTTCAAGGCCCATCATGAATATCTAGATATTGTCTAAACATAGGCAGTTAGAGAACAACAGAGTTGATTAACGGTGCAGAAAGATAGCCAGCCAGGGCAACCTACTCACTGGCACGAGTTATTTTAAGTTACTTTACAAATCTGGCTTCGGTTGTTTCTTTAAGGTATAACGCAATTGCATACTGAAATTAGAAACTATGGGGTCTATGCGGTGGCACATAGCTCTTCATTCAAATCCAACGGCCATATTGCAATATTCCAAGCAATAGACCGTTCATAGAATGGTCACCAATGCTTTGCCCATTAAAGCTATTTACATGCACATGCAGTTCTACCATCTCCCTTGCATTGCATTACATGCACTGAAGTATAATTAGAGGAAAAGGCTGTGTGTTCCCCCATGGCAAGTTACTTAAAATGCTCACTGGGCTGATGCAGGCTTTTTTCCCATTCTTCTACTGCTTGTTTTAATTCTGTCATCTCATGGCAGCCACTGAACATTGCCTGACTACAAAGATCCAATCTTACTACAGCACTATTGTGTGTATGGGCTAACATTTGGTGGGACCAATGGAAAATGGAAAAACAAATAGAAAATAGGAACAGAATCAGATGAGGCTCGAGGCCAGGCAGAGTAAAGATGTTTCATGTTACATTATAACATTCACACCGTGCATTCACAAATATTGTAGAGGTCACAATCGCCAGAGATCAAAGCGTACATCTATTAGAACTGTAAAGATAATTCCACAGGAGCAAAGTTAAAGTCTCTATTTCTACAGTAGTTTCTGGGACCTATGTAATAAGGACTGTCACAGTCTGGACCAACAGCAGAACAGGCAAGACACAGTGAAGAGGAGTGCTGAGAGAAAGAGCTGTGAGCAGGGAGTCACCACACTAACTGAATTAAACCCAAATGGTATCAAGGTGAAACAAGACTAACCCTGTTCGGTAGAGACCACATGTATTAAACTATGGAGAAATGTGCTACTGTGCTGTGAGAGGCATGTTAAGCCAGGCCTGAGACCCTCTACTATCCCTACACCATCCGTGCCTGGCCTTTGCGCCCAGGGGAGCTATTGCATGCTATTGGTTAGTAGTTGGCAGTGTGAATCCTCTGCCCGCATCCATTTAAAATGCTGTCAGTGCCTTGGAGTTTAAAAGTCCCAAGGGCTGGAGCTTAGAGACAAAAAAAACACTTCATTTTTTTTAGTAGAAGAAAAATCAGGAGATAAAAGTAGCAAGCAGGATCTACTGTAGAGCAGAGAAGGGAAAGCAAAGGACAAAGCAAAAAGGTTTTGTCTGTATGTATACTACAGTTTTGAGACTTTTAATCAGATCTGAACTAAATACTGCCCTGCCACAACAACATCTTAATTGAGTTCCTCTGCATCCCTGACCCATTTTACCAAACAATTTAGATTCATTAATTCGTGGTCTGATTAGGTTTGTCCACAGATTATCCACAGATTGAGCTGTTTATCACTTCTAATTCTGACTGGCCATGCCCTTTGGTTTAGACTTCTTCCAAGTCAAATATAAACATTCGCCTTCAGTTCTGAGGTGGAATGGTTTTTCAGGAATAAGTGAAGTAACGTTGGTCAAATTGGCATAACTTTTAATCTTGCAAGGTGTGTTTCCATGGCAACCAATCCTTCAGAACCAACCAGGCCATGTTAACTCGGGGCTGGTTGTATTTATCCAGCACTGTGATGCACAGGTTGACCAGTTTGATCAGTTTTCATCACTTGAACATTTGCAAAGATTGTTTCATCATCCTCTTAAAATGAGAATTGCAATCTGTTTTGTGTCAAAAATTGTAATGTTAATATCACATTCCATATGTAACCCCAGTAAAACATTACAACTTCACGCAAAGCTTTTATGTGACACTTTACAATCTATTCATAGGATTGGGAAAAAAGGCACACCAACCACACAAAAAACATAATTAAGAATGTCACACCAAAGAGAGCTACATTTGCAAGTTACATTTTATTGTACTTTGATTTTGGCAGATTTTTGCTTTGAGTGCATATTCAAGCCTGTTCAATCATTTGTAACTTGGATGAAGCCTGAGCTGAAATGTATGGCTAACTAAGGCAAATCCTGAGTACTAGCTAGTCATAGTACACCAGTCTGTTTCATCATTACCATTTACTCGCTCTCTTATGCCTGATTAGCAATGCTAATATGACCACTGACACACCATTTACTTAAAACAAAATACTAAAACAGGGTAATTAGCCCTCAGGTCCAAATCCAACCAAGAAGCACCTCTGTTTTATTGCTACCTAAAAGGCTTTCAATCTGGAGGGAGCGTGTATGTAACAGTGTAATAACCTCTCCCAGTCCAGGGTCTTCCATTAAGTGGATTTCCCAGCAGCAGAAGTGGCAGCATCATCCTGACCAGCCCACTGTATATCCCAGAACACAGATCAGTATCGCCCCACAGCATCTGTCCCACCCCAGTCCCATTGGCCCAGACAGCGGAAACGAGATGAAATTAATATGGCGTTTTGCTTGCCTCTTGTGCAAAGGGATTAGTGTATTATATCTGGATACATGCAGCCAGTATGGGAGGGGCAGGGACCTCTGGTTAACAGCTGGTCAGACATAGTGGTGTGCTGACTGTCCTGTCTTTTTGTATGTTCAGTCACAAAGATGCCAGTGTCTTATGACAGGACAATTATATCATGGTCAAAGAAATAATACAGATACATGACAAGGAAATTAAGGATTTTACAGTATTCATAAAATTATTTCAATGCCAAATTACTTCCAGTGTTTATCAGTTTACAAGGAATTACCATTCCCATTAGCATACCTACATGCTGCTGCCTCCTATGACCATCAAACAAAAGGTGCATGACAAGGGCAGAGTGTACAGCACTTACCAAAGCTGGGAGGACAGAATGTTCCAACACCTGCTTTTCACAGACAGTTAGCAAATGTGCACACTGCACAGGACCATTTCCCCCCTCAGTGTAGTAAAATACAAGCGGAAGATGTCTGAGAGACCTGAGAGTAAATCATGCTCAAAGATTTCAATTAATGACAGTGCCAGTGAAGGCAGGAGGAAAGAGCAGCTGGTCTGAAAAGAGGAGACTAACCTTTAGAGACACTGAACAACACTGGGACGCCACCAGCAGTTTTTCTGTACAGCCTGATGCAGTGAAAGAAAGGCTGATAACCGGCAGCCTTTTCCGGGGTTTCAGAGTCTGGATTTAGATATTGTTGTTACCCAGCACAGATAAACAACCACGGTTTTCTAGTTACAGCACAACATGATGTGGCTTTTGGTGCTGTGGAAGGAGAAACAATCCAGCCAGTTCAGTTGGACAGTACAGAAATTCTTACCCTAACATTTACAGTTGAGTAGCAAAGCACACACACAAAAAAAACTTGTCTCTGGGATTCAAACCAACAACCCTTCAGTTAGGTGATCAACACTCAGGAATAAGTTGTCATCCGCTCCATTATCAGATAGATGAACAACACACTTATTTAGTCTAATGGTAAGCAAACACTAAGAAACCTACCTTCTGTCATAATTCGCATGATAATGTGTTCCATAATGAAGGCCCCACTGGAGACATGCATCAGTAGTCCCAGCAGTGAGGAGAGCCTGCCTGCACCATAATCCTCACCAATAGTAATTCCCCACACACAATTACTGTGCTTAGCCCTACTGTACCAAAGCTTTGTCTGACAATCTAACAGCTTGACTCCTCTTTTATCCCCATTATAGTCACAATATGCCCCCCAACACAGCACATGTAAGGTACAGCGGATGAATGGTGCAAATTTTACACAAGAGTAATAACAAACTGTAAATAAATACCAAATGATTATTCAATCTATCAATCCTGAGAGTGCTGAACATTGCGGAGGCATCTGACTCACATTTTAAAATACCTGAGACAGCCCTATCAATGTTAAGCTCTGATGTCAAAATGCAATGCATAATAAATTTGATGTCCCCCTCTCTCACTGTAAGGTCTTCCTTGCACTTTAGAGAGCATACATCAGTACAGGTCACCACAGAGACGCAGATTTGTAATGACAGCCTTTTTATTCCATTCCCTCCAATACTGTTGGAAGTCACTCAGGACTTAAGGGAACATGCCTTGTCCTCCTCCTGTCTGGCCAGTCGGATTAGAAGGAACACAATTGTGACACAGGTACTGTAGCTAGCTCTAAGAGAGCATAAGAGACAGTCGCTGAAGAGACTGTATAGAAGTTCTGCTGTAGAACATACCGCAAACTTCAGCTGGTACCAGAAACACTGAACAGAGTTGTCATCCTGACTGCAGTGGTAAGAGACAGACAGTACACAAGAGCAGGAATCCTTTTCATTTGTGTTGGCGCTCCTTCTGTTTCAGCATACAACTGACTTTAAAAGAGTGAGCAGAATCATACAACAGCATTTCTTATTCTGACTAATGGCTACAGTAAAAATACTGGTAACAGGGAGTGAACTACTTCATGTAGATCAGATAACAGGGCTCTTCTTTTAATTCATTTAAATTCCTTTAACTAACGATTCCAAACTACCATCTTGGACAGAGACAAAAAGAGAACACCATATTTTCCGCCTTGTGAAATCTTAACAATGGAGGGTTACTATATATATATAACTTTTGTGTTTTCATCATATTTTTTTGTTTATCGATTTGTATTTTATGCACAGGTTGATACTGTGAAAAAGTACTTGTTAATAGCTTGCCTTATTAAATTAAGGTAAAAAAAACAATAACTGTCAGTTTGGTTCTTCAATATAGCAATTTTCCATCATAATGTTTGAACAACTCATATCCAAGCTAACACCTTGTATTCCAATCCACTAAAGCTAGGTCCATGTCATTCAGTAATAAGAGCCCAATGCCATACTGTAAGAACATTTTAATCTCCTGTGTAATGACAAAAATATATTTGAGGAAGCCGTGGAAATGACTGACATCTTCCTTTCAATAAAACTCCATGCAAAACGTAAAACCCCTGTCCATGATTGACGCTTATACAAACTCAGTTTCAAATATCAATTCTACTATCACCAAGCAACTATTGTGAGGGTTGACAAGGTGAAGCATGGCAGATACATTTCCTAAATCCTAAGTTGATTGTTACATCCAAGCCAAGTCCCTTTCTAATGATGTGATTGTGCTAGGGTGTAACATAGATGCAATACTTTACCACAACAAAGAAAGTGATGAACAAGGAGCATGCAGCATTTCCCAGAGTACCTTCTGGTAGGAAGGACACTCATTTATGAGATTGATGGGGCACTTTATTGGCACCCCACCTTCTCTCTCTCTACCCTCTCTCGAACTAAGGCTTGTGATTGCTTCCAAAAGGACGCTTGGCTCTGCACCCATCCCCAGGCGCTGAGACCTGCTCATCAGTAAGCATAACAGCCAAAGAGAAGACATGCACACCACCGTTAGCACAGGGAGTTAGGCCTTTTTTAATGGAATCTAAGTGACTTGATTATTGACAGATCTTTGTAAACACTCAAAACTATGGAGGTAATAGTAGGCCTATGCAATACATTTCTGCAAATATTTTCAAACAACCCTTTCGAAAAGCAACAAAGATCAAAATAGAGATCAGCTGGAATTTTTTAATTCCATGCATAATTTAAGACCACCTTCTGGGCCTTGTCTGCCACACCTGATCGCCCTCCACACACACACACACACACACACACACACAAATGCTATGCAGTGTCCACATGCATAACTTATTCAAGTGAGAATGCCACCAGGAGCTGAACATAAATTGCCACTGACATATGCATTTAATCCCCAGGAGATGTGAGTGGTGGTGGTGGTGGGGAGGACTCATGCGTGCCAGTGACTTGGTATTCAATGCCACAGAGCTCAATGCCTCCTTGACCTTTAGGGGCTGACGGTGCTCTGGGTGAGAGTTGACGGATGGGGAGAAGTGACAGACTCGTACTGTATGTTGTCGCCCTTAGGGCCTGGTTGTAATACAGTACCCAGGTACTATAGTAACATGTACTGTAATATTCAGGCCTTTCTGTGCTCCACAGTATGTAGGCCACACGAAAAAGAAATAAATAGCCTGAATTAATTTATTTATTACTTGCTCCTTCTTAATGTCAGTTAATGTCACTTAGCAGAGATAAAAGGAAGAGGCAGTACCATCATACCAAATGCACAACTATATACACTGCTCAAAAAAATTAAGGGAACATTTAAATCACACAATGGGTCTTGATGAACAAAATACACTGTTCAAAATATTTAAGGGAATACTAGTCCTATTTAAGATACTAGTCCTGCTGCTGGGTTGACGCCCTTCTACAGCCCTGTCCAGCTCTCCTCGTGTAACGGCCCATGTCCTGGTATCTCCTCCATGCCCTTGAGACTGTACTGGAAAACAAATCAGACCTTGCGATGGCATGTATGGATGTGTCATCCTGGAGGAGCTTGATTACCTGTGCCACCTGAATGGGCTGCAGGTACCGCCTCATGCTACCAGTAGTAACAAGGACTCTAGCAAAACTAGAGAAGAATCAGTCAGGAAGGAGAGAGCAATTGTCTGCGGCCACCACCTGCAAAACCATTCCCTTTTTCGGGGTTGTCGTGCTGTTGCCTCTCCAGTGTACCTGTTGTCACTTTCATTTGCACCAAAACAGGTGATATTGATTCACAATCACTTATGCTTCCTAAATGGACAGATTGAGATCCCTGAAGTTTAATAGACTTGATGTTATACTGTGATGATTACGTGTTCCCTTAATTTTTTTGAGCAGTGAATTATATATATATATATCTTCGTAAAGGAAGAGTAGCTTTAAGACAATCCCTTGTGACTGATGCAATAGGAATCAGCTGATACTGAGTTTGTACTAAATTAGACCTAGTATCCTGTTTGTGAGGTCTTGCCTCTACATGGACAGATGGTCCTTCTGCTCTAAGACCATTAATAGGAAGGCAATCATCATTGATTTCCACCTGGGAGTTACAGTATAATTTATCACCTTTTACATATTGGAGGGTTTAATGCAGCATCACAAATATCCTCCAGTCCCCTCTCCTCTCTCCTTTATTCTTCACTCTCCTTTCCTTTCCTCAATTCTCCACTAACCTCTCCTTCTGTTCTGTAGCACTGCAGCTCCATCTTCTATGACTTCCTCTCTTCCTTTTCTTTACCCTCCGCCCATAAATTAATTTAACATTTCCAGAAATATTTCTCACACCCAAAAAAGTAGTTGAGCCATTGACCCAAAGCCAAGCCATAGACCCAGAGCCATAGCACCAGGCTGTCTATAGAGAATCCAGCTGTCTCTTCAGCAGCACCAGAGGACAGGTCCTTGGACAGCACTCTCAACTCACAGCTGCTCAATCTGATTCTGCTTTACTGAGTATCAGATCCAGATGAATCTGCAGTCAGTCAGTTCAACACACAGCCTAGCAGTAGGGCTTTTAGGTTTAGTATTAGAGGGCATACAGTAGATCTGCACTCTATGGGATCAGCCCTCTTGGCCTGGATGTGCCACTAATCCTTTATTGTTGATATGTATTTAATATGATCATATCACACCAGTCCTCAGGTCTTTACACTGGCTGCCAGTTACATATAGGATCGATTTTAAAGTATTATTACTGGTATATAAATCGTTCAAAGGCCTAGGACCTCAATACATTGCAGATATGCTCAATGAATATAAACCCAAACGAACACTCAGATCATTAGGATCACATCAGCTAGAAATACCAAGGGTTCACTCTAAGCAAGGAGAGTCTGCTTTTAGCTATTATGCCAGTCGCAGCTGGAACCAGCTTCCAGAAGAGATCAGATGTGCTCCTACAGTAGTCACATTCAAATCCAGACTCAAAACACATCTATTTTACTTTGCATTTAATGAATGAGCACTGTGCCACTGTCCGTCCGACTGTTTTCACTGTCCTTTATTTTATTATATTTTTTATTCTAAACTGTATTTGACTTTATATTCTTAACGGTTTTAATTTTTCTTATTTCTTCACTGTTCTGTATTTGATTTTATATTCTTAATGGTTTTTATTTTTTCTTATTTCTGTAACAGTACCTCTGTCAAATGGATATTTAAATTGTTTTTATGTAAAGCACTTTGAATGACCATTGTGTATGAAATGTGCTATATAAATAAAATTGCCTTGCCTTGCCTTTAATCTTTGTCAGTGGATCAGAAGTCAACTTCATCACACTAAATAACTTTTTACAGACATAAATCTTCACCTTTCTGTGCCTAGCACTTCAGATATGAATCTTTATGAAATGTTTCAGGAAATCTGTGCTAAGAAGATTTTTAAGAATTTTAGTCAGCAGAGATGAAGAAAATTCATCACATAGCCAAGGAGGAGTACACTATGTCCACTCATGGCGTCCATTACCTTTTGAAATGGATTCACTAATGAATAATAATGAGTCTATTGATTTGACTAATAAACTAATGGGTTGCTTATACTACACAGAGAAATCGTTATGTAATGTAGGCTAGTCTCCTGATGATACAGGCCTTTTTCTTGTGATGAGATTTTAATATCTGAATTGCAATATTTACTTTAACAAAAGTTACGGCTCAGTGATAAATCTTCAAGCAGCTCTTGAAATGACTGTTCATGAAATAAAAACATTAGCACGCCAGGCACCTCCGCTGCTGTATTTCCAAACTTCCACAACTACTGTCCAAAGCCATAGATACAACAGACATGGATTTACAAAACAGACATGCCTGTCTGTTGTTGTTCAAACTGTAAGAGATATAATGATAATGTACTGTGATATAAAGTGTACCATATATTGACCATATGACACTCGTCAGTTAAATGGTATTAATTGGTTATTTGTCACCATGGACCTCCTGTCATCAACACCTCAGTATCTCAACCAAAGTCCCCATCAACCCGCCTGACTTTAAGACTGAGAAAACTCACTATTGGAGTATCGATTGCCTTCAAGACAACAGAGGAGAGCAGAGAGAGCGAGCGAGAGACAGAGTGAGAGAAAACAGTGAGACAGATAACGAATGAGAGACAGAGAATGAGATTTAAAAAGGTGCATGAGGCTGTGTCATAGTTGTGTTTACATAACAAGCTTAAAATAGATTAAATCATTTCTAATGATGCAAAAAACTAAATATTCACTCAAAATGGTTAACAAATCACATAATCTCTACTATAAATGGAAAGAATAATTTTAAAGATGTTATTGGCAGTTTGGTGTTCACATCCATTTTTACTGCACATCAAATACATATCACAAAACACAAAGGAAATATACAGACCTTCAACCCTAAGCCCTCTCCAGAACTACAGCTCTGTGGCTCCTCTCAAATCTCAAACCATCCTAGAATGAATTATTCAAGTCAGTTGAGATAAGGAATTATATAAAAGAAGTAGCACACCAATCTCTAAACATAGCCCCGTATAGTTAAACATAAACTAAAAGGAGTGAGGAGGAGACGGCAGGGAGTAGGCTAGTGGATTATAGCCTACTACTGTGTATAAAAGCAGCTTTCAGCCTTGCAGTAAAATGAGCACAGCCCAGGTTGTGACAGGGAGCCAGGGCTTATTACTTCTCTCCACGTGAAAGTGTTTCAAAGGCCTCCGAGAAATGGAGGCCATTCCCATTCAACCCTTCTTCAAAGAATAGATCTGGGCCGGAGCGAGATGAAGAAACTAATTAAGGAGATTTGTAACTTTACTAAATTCCAGAGAAAATGTTAAATAATAAATTCATGCAGAAGAATGGTTTTGATTTGAGAAAGCTCCCCAAAAATTTAACACAGTTGATTGTGTCAATTTGTGGCTGACACAACGGGTCTGTGAGTGGGGTCATGCCATGGAAACGGTTTTCTAAACAGTTTGACTTTCATAAAGGGCAACTGTTACAAGGAGCCGACAATGCTCCACAGGTTTTAAGCGCCATTTCTCTCTCTGCTTGATAACAGATAATAATGTAAGGCACCCGATAACAGAAAGATGTGGGAGGGGGAACAACAGACTAAAGAAGCATGATGATTGCATCAAATTATAACTGATCAGCGAGTGGGTGGGTGATGCAATCTGTTGGTTATGCATGAGACTGCAAATCAATTATCTAGAAACACTAGGGAATTTTCTCACCAACAAACACCGACAAAATTCACATCCAGGGTGTATTTTATTCAGCCTTTTAAGATTTGAGAATGACACCTCATAAAATACAAACTAAAGCATGTATACATAGCTTATCAGCATTATAAATGGACTGTTTTCACTAAATGTGAAAACATTCCAGCTGTGTGACATACCATAATTAGCTGAACTCTGAGCCAGGTTAACCACAGCAGGGGTTCCTGAACATCTACTGGGGACCCCCAGTCACATTCCAACGTTGTTGTGGTCCTGAACAAGCTCATCTTACTCAACTGATCAACAGCTTGATAAGGAGTAGACTAGTTAATTCTAGTGTGCTAGCTTTGGAATACATCTAATGCATTGAATGGCTGGGGATCCACAAGAGAGGGTTCAGAACCACAGAAACAAGAGCACGATGGTTGTTGAGGTGCACACGTTAAAGCTGAAGGACGTAACTTTCAAAACAGGAAGTATTTCCGCCTCATATTCCCAGAAATGTCGGCAGTCGCTGGTGTGACGCCAATTCACTCTTAAAGCCCCACAAGTTATATGTACACTTTATTCTGCTCACATAAAAATAAAAAAATCTTCATCCGGCCAGGTGAGTTGACATACGATTATTTTTATTATACAGTCACCTAAAGGATTATTAGGAACACCATACTAATACTGTGTTTGACCCCCTTTCGTCTTCAGAACTGCCTTAATTCTACGTGGCATTGATTCAACAAGGTGCTGAAAGCATTCTTTAGAAATGTTGGCCCATATTGATAGGATAGCATCTTGCAGTTGATGGAGATTTGTGGGATGCACATCCAGGGCACGAAGCTCCCGTTCCACACATCCCAAAGATGCTCTATTGGGTTGAGATCTGGTGACTGTGGGGGCCATTTCAGTACAGTGAACTCATTGTCATGTTCAAGAAACCAATTTGAAATGATTCGAGCTTTGTGACATAGTGCATTATCCTGCTGGAAGTAGCCATCAGAGGATGGGTACATGGTGGTCATAAAGGGATGGACATGATCAGAAACAATGCTCAGGTAGGCCGTGGCATTTAAACGATGCCCAATTGGCACTAAGGGGCCTAAAGTGTGCCAAGAAAACATCCCCCACACCATTACACCACAACCACCAACCTGCACAGTGGTAACAAGGCATGATGGATCCATGTTCTCATTCTGTTTACGCCAAATTCTGACTCTACCATCTGAATGTCTTAACAGAAATCGAGACACATCAGACCAAGCAACATTCTTCCAGTCTTCAACTGTCCAATTTTGGTGAGCTCGTGCAAATTGTAGCCTCTTTTTCCTATTTGTGGGGTCTTCTGCTGTTTTAGCCCATCCGCCTCAAAGTTGTGCGTGTTGTGGCTTCACAAATGCTTTGTTGCATACCTCGGTTGTAACGAGTGGTTATTTCAGTCAAAGTTGCTCTTCTATCAGCTTGAATCAGTCGGCCCATTCTCCTCTGACCTCTAGCATCAACAAGGCATTTTCGCCCACAGGACTGCTGCATACTGGATGTTTTTCCCTTTTCACACTATTCTTTGTAAACCCTAGAAATGGTTGTGCGTGAAAATCCCAGTAACTGAGCAGATTGTGAAATACTCAGACTGGCCCGTCTGGCACCAACAACCATGCCACGCTCAAAATTGCTTAAATCACCTTTCTTTCCCATTCTGACATTAAGTTTGGAGTTCAGGAGATTGTCTTGACCAGGACCACACCCCTAAATGCATTGAAGCAACTGCCATGTGATTGTTTGATTAGATAATTGCATTAATGAGAAATTGAACAGGTGTTCCTAATAATCCTTTAGGTGAGTGTATATTAAAATGAATCAAGCGAAGTGTATCTGATGTTGCATACATACGGAAACGTAAGAATAGCTACTGAACATACTTGTCTAAACTCGCCCTGGTAATGCTTTCCAATTACAGTACTACTAGCTGGGCTAATAAACAAAACAAACAGCATGTACAGACAGCAGCTCGCCTCTTTATTCACAGAAAGTTAGCTGGTTAACCAAATTGGCCAATCGTTTTTGCCAGGTAATTAGTTATAGCCAATTACTAACAACAGTATGAGGTTATTCTAGGCAGCTAACATTGTCATGCTAGGCAAGCTGACGTTATTAGAAGCTGGTAGTAGTAGCAAAACTTGTGAACAATGTCTGCAGGATAGACACCGTCAGTAACTATAGCCATGTTTGCTCTGTCTGTATAGATAGCCACATTAACACCAATAGGGAAATTATTAACAACAGCATGAGGTTAACTACGTAGCTAGCGTTTTAGCTTACTTTACTTACTTATTTAACAGAAGAATTGTTACATCAGCGTTGAAGTTTAATTCTTTCCATTTATAATTTTGCTCCATGAGTTCCATCCATGGTGAATAGGCAGCTGCACCAATGTTCACTCCGAAATACGTTTATCTGCCTCTCTTTTACCAGATTTCCTTTCTTTGGTCTAAACCGTATTTTGTTTGGTACTGTTACATTCTGAATTTTTTTCTAAAATTGGCTAGCGTCTCTCACTGCTTGATCCACAAAATGAGAGTAGCCACTTCCTTATTTTGTCCAGCCTCAGCTCGTTGCTTGATACATCAAACGCATCACTTCCGGTGCGCAGGATAACATTTCCCGCCAGCGCGAGAGCCGACCACTTTTTTTCCTTAGGAGCAGTACAGCGTATACAGAGGTTTTTTCGGGTGCGGGCCCAGGACCATCTGATATGGTAGGAATTAATCCACGATCCAGATTAATAGAATGGCGATGTTTTAATGCAAAAAACATACATACTTCCGCTTTAAATGTAATTGCCCACTGAGCCAGGGAAAGGTAACATCCTGCATGGTCACTGAGTGGCACACAGACAGAGACAGTGGAAGAGGCAGAAACTGTGGTAGAGTGGGAAACCCTGGTTAAGCTGGGAAACATTGTGCTGCTCCTTTGCCTTTAGGAAAGTCCACTCTGCACTGTCCTCCTCAGACACTGATTGCTACTGGTACTAACAAAATTGAAAGCATTACCACATTAACAAGATAGATTATGGTAATAAGAAAAGTAATTTACAGTATTTCTCATCTTTTTTTTGTCATTACGCAGCATTCTACAGCAACATGGAGGCCGCCCCCTGCGTGTTGCATGGTCAGAGTTCAATCAGTGAGAAGAAGAAGCACAGGCTGACCTCTAGGGAGAGGATGCAGACGTGCACTGTATGTATGGAGATCTGGCCTGACGCTCTGACCCTGCTGTTTGGACACTGGGTGGGCTGAGCGCACATGCTCTGGACAGGATCAGGACTCGCTGGTCAGAAGCAGAGATGGACCTCATCAGTTATGCTCCTGTTAGAATTCTAGGGCCGAGGGCAACGGTGCCAGATTCCTCCATTTTAACGTGTCAATGAAAACTGCTGGACAGACAGCCAGCTTCAATCTGATCCAGAGGGCACTGAGATAGATCAGCAGTAGAGAAAGGAATAAACGCTTTAGTAAAGTAGCCTGTGATAAACCCTTCGTCCTTGGACTTCTTAACCCAGCATGCTTTGGACTATTTCTGTTGTCTGACAAACGAGGCAATTTGCCATCCATTATTCAATGGATGTGCGTTCTTTTTATGTTATGTTTGTGTCTGTAAATGATGAATGGAAGGTTGATCTGAGAGGACAGCCAAACCAGAGTGGTGAGAAGCACAACCAGGGCCACAGCATGTCACTGAGGTACTGTATATTTGACCGAAAAGTGCATTTGCGCTGGGTTTTCCGCACAGTTTTATTTTCTCCCAAAAAGGCCTGCTTTGAGTCACGCATAATGATAACAGGTAACTAGTTCACAGAAACAAAAATATAGTAGAAAACCAAATGACATGACATCATCTGGACTTGACTGGGGAGCATTTTTCTAGGACCTGCCTACCTGAATGCAGTGAGTGAACCACAGTCCATCTGGATGCATTAGAAACCAATGGGCATCTTTGATCATAGTGAATGAACACTGAAAAAGCTGCCCAAACATATCTTCCCCTACTGGGCTGATCGACAGGCTAGCAAGTCAGCGGGCTGTGTTTCTGGGTAATTAGAGCTTTGAGTCTGAGGCTGATGTTTTCCTGCAGTGAGGTGAATGCTCACAGTGGAATGCCTGTCCGCACTGCCTGTCTGTCTGGCAGGCTGGCTCCATAGTCCTGCTACTTAGCCAACCCCATGCATCCCTTGTTGCTCAGCCTGTTCTGTTTGTAAGCACAGAGTCAAATGAAATTTGCCTTTAGATATCTATCAAGGCCACCTTGTGTTATAACAACCCACGGCCCCAAGAGAAACACTGTATTAGATATGGAAACTAGTGAGGGAGATGTTGTAGAACCTTCTATGTGGGTAGAAATAAGAGGACTGCTGAACACATCCGTAGATGCACAAATGCACAAACTCAGACATGCTCTCTCTACATGCAAATTCTTTTTGGTGTGATTTCACCTCCATTTTCATCGCATTGCAATTTTCTGTTGTCCCAATTTGTGATTATGGCCATGCCTCGTCACAAAACCTCCCCCCGGGCGCAGGAGAGCGGATCAGAACATACCTTCCCTAGGTGAGACAGTAGCACTGCCAGTTATAAAGCACCTTAACAGTCACTCTCAGAAATTACAGCGATAATGTCTAGGTCGAATGATTCAGTCACAAATAAACATAATTCTATTAATTAAAGACTTAACCTAATTCAACATCCCGTTGATGTTATGGAACCTTTGACTGCACACATCAGTTAACTTGGACAAAAAAAGAATGGGGATAATTAATGGTCTAATTTAGCGGTGGGTGACCCTGTGAATTACACCCAGCCAATCACACTGCAGCATGCGACTCCAGGGAGGAGAGCAGGACAGGAGAAGTTATGTTAATTACATACAGTGACGGGTGCAGAGACTGCAGCAGCACTTTCATCATGTGGGGAAACATGTTTCTGTCAGCTCTTGCCACACCTCTGTCTGTTCATTTGCATGCTACTGAAGGAACTGAGGGAGAAACGTCTATGTGCGTAGAAAAGATAAAGAGGACTGCTGAACACACAGCAATATGTTTACGTGCACACACAGAGACACATACATACACGCACACACAACTAAACACAAACAGAAAACACCAAGTGAAAACATAAGCGTTGCAACTCAATCGTGCTCTCTCACTATTGGAGTTTCTAGTCCCAAAAAATGAAGGTTTGATTTCTTGTTTATATCCTCTAAAAAGTGATTACAGCCATGCCTTGTTCCATCAACTCCCACCTGTTTTGGGAAAGTCGATCAGAACATCTTAGGTCTGTATTATATGTGACGTTACATTAGGTTACATTATAATCCGCCACCAAAATGTATGATACATAACAAAATTATTAAAACGTAACATATCTTACGAACACAGTCTCCCTACCCATTGCCCCACACTGGATATGTAGATTTAGGATGAATAACAGCAACACCAAAGTCACAATTATATGTGATAAAAGCATTTTATCGTTAACGTTAGGTTAACGATAGGCATCACTGCACTGGGGTTAAGGTTAGGGTTAAGGTTTGGGCTACGGTTAGGAAACAAAAAAGGTTAGGTTAAGGTTTGGTTAGGGTTAGGTCTCACAGCTCTAGGGTTCAGGTTAGGGTTTGGGTTAAGGTTAGGTATCACAGCACTGGGGTTAAGGTTAGGATTATGGTTTGGGTTAGGATTACATAGAAAATCACTTTAAACATATTTATGTTGTGACACCACCACTTGCCTTCACTGGTTACAGGTTCCTCACTGGAGCAGTGGGTCTGGGATGCGGAAGGTTGCTTTAACGTTATTTTAATGAACGTAGACTCCTACCCAAAAAGACTGAGTGCTGTAATAAAATCAAAAGGTGCTTCAACAAAGTATTAGTTGTAGGGTGTGCACACTTATGCAACCAGGTTATTGTAAGGTTTTTATTTTTCATTTTTCCCCCTTGAAGATTTCAGTTGGTTTTTCAATTGAATTGTTCAAGTTATAGGTTACATTAAAAGTGGAAAAAGTTCTGACATGATTTATCTTTGTCTCATTCTTTTACATCACAAAAACCTGGCATTTTAACAGGGGTGTCTAGACTTTTAATATCCACTGTATATGCTTGAAGGACAGCACATTCTCCAGCCAAAGACCACAAACGAGCTCAATCACCCATAAGAGAACCCTTCCTCACATTACTAACACAAACTCACCCAGCCTGTAAGGTGCTCAGCCAATTCCCACCAGACATTGTCAATTTGCTACGATCAAGATTCAAACTGATCTCAACGACGCCCTGGTACTGCCAGATCTCTCCATTTGCCTTTCTCCCTTTCCTTCTAAGTGAAACGCAAAATGACCTGAAAATGACAATATTTGCTGTCTGAAAAAAGAATGACATGTTGAGAATAGCTGCTTTGAATATCTAAATGAAAAGCAGTCTTATGTTGTCTGAATAATTCATGATGAGGGTAAACTGTGGCTACACTGCTGCAGCTTTAAGAAGGAAGTTAGGCACAATTATCAGAATGACAGTCATACACTCATAACTACTGAATTACAGGCCAATCATGAACACATTAAATAGGATGTTGACATGATTGGCTAATGTAAACTTTACCAAAAACCCTCATCATTTGACAAGATGAATGCATTCTGTAAAACTAATAGCAAATGCCAGAAAAGTAATGGGTGACAGGATACATTAAATAAGCACATTTACAGCAAATATTTAGACATATTCTTCATAAATGACATGTCATGAATATTCTGTCAATAAACTCATGGGGGCTGATTTATCAAGTGTGCACAAAACTGTGCGTAAACCATGCATGCTACCATTTCAACGCGAAGTGTGGGATATAACAGACTGAGATAATTGGAAATGTTATGGGAGATGGCTGATAATTCAATGGAAGATGAAAATAACACAAGCTGTATTTTATAGAGGACATTAATAGGGACAGATTTTTGCAGAAAATACAGACAGGCATTTTTTTCAGGAAAAGAAGATAGCTGGGCAGTTATCATATTGGCGTAAAAATTATAATAATTAGAACTCACCTCTTGACCATGTGAACATAACAGCCTTCCATTCAGTTAATTTGCAGGTTTTATGTGATGTGTAAGATACACTGCGTAATGTGATGGTGTCAGGTTGAACTAATGCCTTGTTCACTGCCGAACCACAACAATGACATTTGTACTGTGGCTACTTGAGACTGGTGTTGAATATGTGAAGCCTATTGGTGATAGTTTGACACCAATTTAAGAAAAGCATATTTTGAGAAAAACATATTTTGCCAATGCTAAATTCTCTCCAGTTGTCCTAATTATCATCTATTTAGCAATGTTAGTAAAAGAGCAGCAACAGATTGAGATAAATTAATTATTTTGTCATGCACTCCACATGTGAAATTATGACATGCATACCTTTATTTAAATATGTGAAATATAATGTTCTTTGATTCATTGATTACTTTTTTGTATTTTATGCTATGGCACTGTGTATTCACCACAGATTTTGACCATGTATGGTTAATTTGGGCTGTTTGGAAATGCAAATAGCAAACTCCATGTGAGAATCTGAGCCAATGAACAACTGATATTCATCAACAGTGATCTCCTACTGGTGTGTACGACTGTTTGATGAATCACACGTTTTTAGTGCGACTGCTTTAAATTCAATTCATTAGTACAAATTTAGGATAGTTTCCAAGCTATATTGATACAGATGGAAACAGGTCATTGAGCATATTTTATACTCTCATACATTCCTGAGAACATTCTTATAAAGAGTGTAAAGCTTACAGTTAGAGTAGCACTGTCAGAAATCACAAATGGAACGTTTGCCAAAGCATTAGATACTGAATGGCAGGTTGAGGGTAGCCCTCAGAAGAGAGACAAAAAAAACCTGTGAAAAGCAACTCATAATGAGGCATAAACTGACCTTCCAGAGGTAACTGTAAAATACTAATCTCTCACAGGCAGATTCTTATGTACAGATCTAATTGGGAGAATCAAGACCCACCGAGAATTAGTTCTTGGTTTTGGGTTTGGGTCATTCATTATTGGGACGAATCGGTACTGTACAGAGGCAATGCTTAAACTGGGACAGTGATTTAAAACGTGTGCAGATGATAAGTGATTTACTACATTCCACAGGCACAAAGTCAAATTTGTCTAGAATGTGAAAACGTACTAAAAGAACATACAATTATTAACATGTGTAAAAGCAGCACACGGTGGGTTTTGGCCAAGAGTTATCATTTGCAAAGGAGGGGCCATTCCTTAAGCACAACAGAGAATTAAAGACTAAAAAGTGATTTGTGCAGCTGTTTTAAATGTGGGGTCCATAGTTTTATAACCTCCTGATGAGCATTTCGATCTTATCCACTTCTTGAGAGTCACGCCTTCACTTAGATAATGAATTATGGATCCCAGCCTGCCTCTGTGATATTAAATTTTAGATGGACTGCACATCCCCATTTGGTGACAGAGCCTTTGCTGCCATGAGGGACAATCTTCTTCTTCCTCCTAACAGCAGCCGTGAACCCAGTGATACAGAGGAAAAGCTCATTACCATTCATATTCATGATGAGGACCTGCACAGACTATGTGTTTGTGTGTTCATGTGTGTATATGTGTGTGTTGGCGTGCAGATGAATATGATGAATTGTTGCATTGGCCGCCTCTGTGGAGCAGACCGGTTAATTTTGCATGGTATTTATGAATGGAGGGAAAAGAACTCACTAAAGTACATAATGCACCAGGCTGTCATTCCCTCTGCCTGAATACACTTGAGTGGTGACAATGATCTTTTTCCTGGTCTGTGGTAGAAAAGACTGAGGCAGTACATTCACATCCAAACATACACGCACACATGCACACATTCTGCTGAGATTACACACATACACATTAAGTTGACAGTGGTATTCTCTAGTGACCTCTTTTGGTACTCCCTGTAATATTAGGGGTCACCGGAAAAAGATATCATATCAGAAGGTCCTTCCTTGTAAAGCAGAACGTTCTGGTGTGTCTTCAGTGCACTGACCTAACAGAGGTCTTTCAAGGCTACAAACTCCAGGAGGACTGACTGATAAGAGAAAGTACTTAATGTTTAGGTGCTTTGATAAGTACAGTTTGTTCTGACTTGTCTTGTCTATTCAGCATTCCCACACTATAGACTTTTATTTATTAATGATGGTTGTTCATTTAAAGGCCCGACCAAGATAGAAACATCATGACGATACCTTGACTACAGAAAGAGTTGGAAGTGCTTTTGACATTATTCAAACATTTACATGAATTTCATAAAGTTGCACCGGCTCTCCTTGTAAGGACAAAGGTCAACACACATACACTGCTCCAAAAAATTAAGGGAACACGTAATCATCACAGTATAACACCAAGTCAATTAAACTTCAAGGGATATACATTTTTCCAGTTAGGAAGCATAAGCGATTGGGAATCAATGTCACCTGTTTTGGTGCAAATGAAAGTGACAACAGGTGCACTGGAGAGGCAACAGCAGGACAACCAATACAAACGGAATGGTTTTGCAATAAACAAATCCCCAATTCAACCAAATGCAAAAGGCATGCACTACGCCAGGATCTTTTCTCTCCTGGGGCTAAGGGGGAGCTTGACAAATACGTGGGGGGGTGGGTTAAGAAAATAGTCGATTTTAATGACTTCAGAGTTATAAGGTTATGTTATAAGTTCTCATTTTTAAAATACTCAATTACTAAGCCCCTGTGTAATTGTCAATAAGATAGGTTACTTAAATTGGCAAAGGCAAAAGAGAGGCAAGGTAGCTAGAGATGTTTATCCACAAACATAAACCGGAGAGATCTGTAAGTGGCACGGCTGTCCTCATAGATATTCCAGTTTCCAACAACTTGGACTACTATCAATTGTTGCATTGAAAAAAGTTAATGTGAAGTGCTCTAGATAACTCCAACACAAGTCAAGTGCCTATAAAGTGACCAGGACATTGTTGCAAATCAGCAAGTGAAAGCTCCCGCCCAAGTCAAGCAAAAACTATGGATGATTCTGAGGCTCAAACAAGAAACGTTTGTTAATGGTGACAAGAAAATGAAGGGTTTTAAGCATTTTTTATTAATCACTCCAAAACCACAAAAAAACAGGTATGATTCAGTGTTGGATAACATGCCTGCAGCTTTCTAGACAGAGGGGCTGATGGGTGTTTTATACAGAATCCTAACATAATTATTATTGTACTTGGTGCCTTGATCAAGAGCACAATGGTAGAAGATGGTAGAGCTACTGGATCAGACACCAGCAACTTTGTATTTCAATTTACATGGGCTACAAATTGATTCTGCCAGTCATTGTGGTAATTTGCGGGTAGAAATTTAAGGGCGGTGATATAAACTGTTCTAATGGACCAACTTGAAAAAAGCTCCTGCACTTATTTAATATCAAATCAAGCACTGTCCATAGTGTACAATAAAACAAAATGTATTTAACATAATGCACTGCTTTATGCGAAACAGAATAGCGTTTATTTATACAAATTTGAACACATTTTAAAATAGCAATTAACCAATTAACTACAAGTTTCTTTGCGATAAATGGTGGTTAATAATTTTGATTGTTTGCCAGCACTTACATACTGTATATTTGTATTTATGTAAGCATATATACAGATTTACAGTCTTTGTATAGATTGCTATATTATGTGTTACTACCATTTTTTGTAATGTGGTTTAGAGTGAATTTAACATACTTGGTTGTGTGCAGTACATCTTTATGTGCCTCCAACACCGCCTCCCCTGCGCAGGTCCACGTCACCTGCCTTTTAGTCACCATCGTTCTTTATCCCTCTCAACGGGTCGCTCTTGAATGTAGCGGACTGTCTTGTTCTATCACACACACCTGATTCCCGTTCCCCATTAGTGGGTGTATGTATGTATGTTCCCTCAGCACCCCAGTTCATTATCTAGTATTGTCTCAACGTCACGCTGTCTGTTAGCTGGTAGAGTGTTCATTTGTTTCTAGCCGCGTCTATCGCTGTGCACCTGTTCAACTACGATATCTATTTTGGCCTTATGCCCCTTTTCCGAGTACCAGCTTCTTTTTGTCTGCTTAGGTAGAAGAGCCTGTTAACAGTCTTTGTGTTGGTGGTGTTTCCACGAATGTTAACCCTTGGCTAATAAACGTGATTTTGTTCCTGCATCTGCCTTCGGCTTTTTCCCCTACACCGTGACAAGTACATTGATGCTATATTATACGATTATTTACAACCAAAACCATAATTGTTTTAGCTCCATCTTATTCCCCCAATGCTTGAGGAATCTCAGGGAAGTTTTGCTATTGCCCTAGTATGAACAGATAATGGTTCAAAAAAAATGTGAGAAATAACTGATTAATTGATGCCTTGTGTATCTTAGAAAGAGATAACATCAGGCAAAATTAGTTTTTTAGCACTCAACAATCAATCAAGGGAACAGTTTAGACACTGGTAGTATAGGAAAGTCAGAGCTTAAAGTAGACAAACAATATTTTTAGATCACAGAGGAAATAAAGCATGTTGAATTCCTATCTTATTCAAAATTTAAACAGCTAATATACCTTGATGAATATGGATATACCTACAGTACATATTGTAGATCTATGTGTTAATAAAATATAGAATAGTAAGATAAACAAAAGTTAAAAACATAGATAATATAATGTATATAAGCTAAAGAACGGTGTCTTGTTCCCTTTCTGGTCGCATGTGAACCGGCAGAACTCAATGTGTGTGTCTTTATTGACAGTATTACATACTAAAGAAAAGGATAACTGTTAAAGGCAGAACAGTTCAAAATAATTTGTTTTTAAGGAACACAGTGAGATATTGAAGGGGGGACATTTACAATCTCCTGTATGCATATTGTCTTTGTCTATTAGACCATATAAATGTAGAAGTTGCTTGCTCGTCATTTACATCCGGCATTTCAACACCTTAATTATTACATTATTGTCACTACACACAACACACAAAGAAGAGAACAAAAGAACCCTTAAATCATCATGGACCAACACCAATTTCAAAGTTCAGTGGTGCGTTGGATGAGACACATACAGACAAATGGATAGTGATGTTGACTCACTGTAAAGGAATGTCAGTCTGGCAAAGAGCTCTACACTAATGTAAATTCTAGCAAATCCTAATTTCATAGTTAGCTAATAATTACCAGATTAATTCTGTAGTTGGAAATACCAGTGGTACTTAAATAGCATAATTGGCTTGCTGAACTGTAAAATGTTTCTCTGAAAATACAATTATTCAATAGTTTTAAAGATGCAACAAAAAAAAAAAATTAAGAGGCAGATTAAAGCTACACAAAATAAGCCGCATACTTTGAAAACACCAGTAGTAGAAATCAGGATAAACTGAGCCTGGCTGTGCAGTGTCATCAAAAAGTGGATTATAGCATTGCTTACCATTGCATGATAAAAAGCTGGAGACATTGTCCTTTAGTTTTTTATGATTATGTGATTATTCACTTAAATTAAATTAATGATATAATAAAAACAAAATATAGACTAAAGATTCTCCAGTTTGTTTCAGGGAGTTTAATATTACAAAGCTTGTCCAGGCATGACATCCCATGACTGATTGACTAGGCTGATTAAGTTTATTATCAGCTTACTGTCTCAAGGAAATTAATTGCCAGTATATTATAAAGTATAACTGCATAAAAACATTATTTGAAAGATTTGAAATTTTATGAATGTCATCAAATGTCCCTTGCCGCATGCCCCATGCCCATGTTTTTGTAAGAACTCTGTCCTGCTGTGTGAATGAAAATACCAGCGCTTCCCCTACTTTTTTCCCCAACAGTGGTGGAAAATATGAAAACCGGAAGTCTTATTGTTGCTGCCGAATCTCTAATGTTGCCTGCATGATGCTAATTTATTTTAGCCAATTGTAGCTATCGATGTTGTGACTGTCAGTTAGCTAGCTTGCTTCTTACTTTTGGTTGTCGCTCAGACGATGGCTACCCTCTTAAAATCAATGTGACTGCCACCTACTGACAGTTCAACACTTAATGGGCGCGTGCACAGACACAGCCAGTTACATTTCTCTGACCTCTTTAGAAGGCTTGATACTCCCAACAAGACGGATGCAAGACGGTATTCCGCTGCTCTGATCCTCGTGCGATAGTAAACCGCGTGCATTGTTAAACTGCACTCAGCTTGGAGAAAAAAATATTTCCGGTTTTCTGTGGCGGTGCATCACATTTTAGCAGCGGCAGGGCGCAGCATTATTACAATAAGAGGGAAACACTCACCTGGTAATGTGATTCAAACAGTCGTTTCATCATATTCATCTGATAAGGAGTTTTCCATTGAGTTTATTTGTGCAGGACCAGGCAAATCTGCGTCTTCGGCTACCATGCCATCCCTTAAGCTTTGGAAAAGGAAACTACGGCATATTTGTTTTTTGAGGTCCAGATAAAGCACATAATATATTTCCTTAAACACATCCCAAACAATATTCTTGAGGCTGAAGAGAATCATTAAGACAGTATTGCTAAGGATTTCATAACACTATTGGATACTGCATATATTACTGGCATAAAAGTCCATCAAGTGACAAAGCACTCTCCTTGTATTGCCAGGCAGACAGCACTTTGCTGCAGTGCATTTTTACGGAGAGCCTTGGTGTGATGTTGCCTGTTACGCTCTGTGATGTGGCGGTAGCAATATCTGAATCATTTGGCCCTGTGAGCTGAACCAAGAGGAGGGGAGATCGCACTGCCAAACACCACTAAACGCATACGTCAGGGAGAGGAGCTGAGAGATTAAAATGTCTGTGATGATTGTGAACTACGCAAGAAACGTCACTGGTGTTAATCAGGGAGTAATATGCACTGGTGTTGAAACCTTCCCAATACAATAATAATGTAAGAATAAATTGATTTGTTTGCTTGTTTGTTCTGTGTGTATGTGCGCATGTGTTTGTGTGCATCTTGTGCAGCAGTTAAATGATTTCAGTCTCCATTTGAATTCAACTGGGTTAACCCAGTCAGAAGGCAGAAGCACTCTCATTTATTTTCTCTTTTAAGTGACAGCTCTAGTGAAATACTCTCAAATTGTATCTTTTTCTCAAAGTATGACTCAGCCACAGAGTCCTGATGCAGCAAGATAGGAAGAAAATCTCACTAGGCGTTCTTGGCATGCAGTGCAAGCTCTAGCCTTTTGGGGGCCCTAAGCAAAATTGAATTGGGGCCCCTTCTCCCCAACGGTCGGGGGCTCCCTAGAAGTTGTAGGCCCCCTGGCGGTCGGGGCCCTAGGCGAGCGCTTATATCGCTTATGCCTGGAGCTGGCCCTGTTGGCATGGACCAAGGAAAAGAAAACTCAGCTTGAAGCCATACACAATCTGGCTACAACTCCTGAAGCTAACTGAGGGTGATCAAACTAAATGACACAAATCCATCCACTGCTGAACACGTGAATTCATGCAACAATTTTATGACTTAACGCCTTTCCCTCTCCTTGACGTAGTAGTTGGCCAGTGGCAAGGGCTGAGTCACAGACTGTGGTGAAGCTTAAAGACGTGTTACACTCTCCCTGTCAGACACACCAGCCGGAGAAACAGGAGGACAGCAGACTCAGCAGTCTGGCAAGAATTACTCCATTAAAATACGCAAAATTAATATATGACACAGTGAATCAGCAAATACTACTGTATTTCTAAAAATAATATAAACTGTGGTGGGGTGCATCAAGACCAGGACCTAATCAAGTGTCCAAGTATATATAAAACACAACAATTAATTTACAATCAAAATCTTAACACCGCACCAAATCTCCACACTCAATCTCCACAGGAGCATCAACACAAGTCAAGCTGATCATCATGAGGCAGGTAAATGAGAATAAAATGATCATAGACATAACATGCATAGGTGAGCACAGCAAAAGACCTGACCGACAAAGAAAGACATCTATAGTGTATGACAAAAGAATGCTTAACATAACAAATACAAAAATGCTGATGTCAGACAGATCAGGAACCTTCTACAATAGCAACCACAGATGAATTCAATAGCCGAAGTAGAGAAGCTGAACTGCAAGGTGCAAAAACATACAGTCAACCTCAAAACATGTTGACTTACAATGTACATAAAAGAGGCCTGCAGAAGTTTGGAAAAAAGTATCGTAGACAGATGAGATGAATATTAACATGTACCAGACTGATGGCAAGAGGAAAGTGCAGCGACTGGGATGCCACCTTGTCTGTGAAATATGCTGAAGGGGGTTATGTTTGCACATGTATGGCTGCCAAGGGACTGGCTCACTTGTCTTCATTGATTATATAACTACTGATGGCAGCAACATCATTAATTCTGAGATGTACAGATACATTTTTTCTGCTCATATACAACCAAATGCTGGACAATGACTCTAAACACACTGTTGGCAAAGGGGTTTTTCAGGGCAAAAAATGTTATTTTCTTGACTGGCAAAGTCAATCATCTGATCTAAATCTAACTGCCTTGCACATGTTGAAGACAAGACAAAGACAAGACAAAAATGCCCTGAATACAATGGGGGACTACTGTATGGGTAAATTTGTTAATCAGTTCTGGATGAAAACACCTTAAAATGAAAGCTGTCTGTGCACTTGAACCCTGTAGTCATTGTATTATTATAAATCCAGTGTCCATAAAACACTAAAACGTGTTACTGCCCAAATACTTTTGGAGCTCAATGTACATCAGTAGGTACTAGAGGGATTTAATCAACCCTGCCAATGTTTTCTTTCTTCATACTTGTAGACCTTGACAGCAAGTATGGTATGGTGGGAGTTTGTGTAGCTGAGCTTTGCAAACAAAAAGGGAAAAATGAAAAGATATATGGGACTTTAGTGAGGTCCTGTCGACCTTCTGATACAAGATTAACGGATGAGTATAAAACCTGTCGTGTGTGATAAAGCGACTAGCATTGTGGTAAACTGCACATCCAAGGGTTTAAGAGCAGTGGCTGCAGCATTCTGATAGATGGTGTCACCATAGTCAAGTACTTGAAGGAAGGTTGACTGTACAATCTGCCTCCCACTGTTAAGGGATGGTAAGAAGTATTTCTGATAAAGGACACTAAATCTCACCTTCTACAGATAATCCTAAAATAACATATTAATGTAGCAACCCGCAAGACTTTCATTACCTTTCCACAGAGGTTCAGCAATTCATTTTTGTCCTCCATAATTGTATCTAAAATGTAAAAGCTCTGAAACAAACTGTCCATTCATAATCAACTTTCTTCGGGGCAAAGCTGTTTGAAATGTCCTCATTATAACAATCAGATCATTATAACCAACTTTTCTAAGATTGCAGCATTCTGCCCTTATTATCAGCAATAAATCAACAAACTGTATGGTTAGAACAGTAAAATTATGTCTTAATAAGGGCCCTAGAAGCAATGGAAGCAATAATTAGCGATTAGAAATAAGAGTCACTGTTATCCAGTTGGACTGTAAAAGCTATGTGATATACTGTACAAATGTTATATTGACTGATAGTCATCTTTCAAACCATGCCATCCATTATGGCCTGGTTAAGCTTTTGTTTAAGTTGTAAGTTTGCAGTCAAAATTAAAATGTATGGGCAGAAAAAGAGACCTCCCCTACAGTAAATAGTGATATATTTAATTCTATTTTGCTTCTATTGGTCCTTGCGCCCTTGTTAAATCAATAGCATCATGAACTTTACTCAGTACCAGCCAGGATATTTGTAGCCTAAAATCTAGTTCCCTCTGCCAGCAGTGGATCTTCCAGCAAGACAATCTGTGCTGTGTTATAATAACTCAGCAACCAGAAGTGAAATTCAACAAATCTGGACAGATTAATGTTGACTATAAAACCCATGCAGTAGACAGGCTCTGAATGACTAGGTACATTTTCACCTCAGTTGCTAGCTAATTAAAAATAGTATCCACATGTTAACCCTAAAGTCAATATCAGAATGAAAAGTTTCAGCAGAAATGTCCAACCCAAAAAGGCTGAGACAGTAACAACATGCCAACAGTGAGGCAGAGAGAATGTACGGAAAACATTCAAACTGCTTTACTTTGTGTTGGTTAGAGTATGGTAAAGTATAATCACATGGTAAATCAATGCATGCGCAGAGAAAAGAGCAATCCATTTCTGCTGCTGATGAAAACTGACATTCCTTTGGAAAGTATTCAAACCCCTTCAATTTCTCCACATATTTTTGTATTGTTGTGACTTTAATTGTAATTTATAATTTTTTTGGTAATAAATCTACTCCATAATGACAAAGCGAAAACAAGGTTTTAGACATTGGTGCCAATTTATTGAAAATAAGAAGGGAAATATCTCATAATTATTCAGTGTTCAGACCCTTTATTAATTACTCTGGAAAAGCGAGTATGGGTATGTCTCTACCAACTTTCCCTGGATTTCGGCAGTTTCTCACATTCTTCCTTGTAGATCCTTTCAAGCCTTGTCAAAATGAATGGGGAGCATTGGTGAACTGTGAATTTTGGTCTGTTCAAGTTTGAGGTTTGACTGGGCCATACTAAATCATTGTCCCAGATTTGTATTGAAGCCACTCCAGCATTGTCTTGGCTGTCACTTTAGGTTGTGGTCGACCCAAAGTGCACAATTATTATCAACCAAGTATTTTCTTATTTTCTTATTTAGGCAATCTATGGAGCCCCGGAGGTGACAAAAAATGTGTAAGACGTCAATTGCAAAGCTTTCGGTACTTTCAATGAGTAAAAAAGTTCACAAGTGTAATATAATAGCTAGATGACTAGACATTCTTTATTTGTAATATGTAATACAGAAGTATAATATTCTAAGCGCTAACTGAGCACTGAAATGCTGTTAGGTGCATTGAACTGCAATAAGCTTAGTAAAGTGTGTGCAAGTTATAAAACACATGCTTTACAATTTTCTTTGCCTCCATGTCACCTCCAGGGCTCCGTAGTGATACATTATTTTCCATTTTGTAATTTATAACGAATTTAGGAACATTTCTAGATTGTATTTTTCACTCTGATAGTAGATTTTGCATTGATCGGTAGCAAAAACCCCTAATTAAATTTAAAAAAAATTGTGTTGTAACAGTAAAATATGGAAAAGTCAAAGAGGGTGAATACATGAGAGTCACTGTAGGTTTGACTAAATAGTTTTTGCAATTTTAGCTAATCTTTATTGTTAATAATTTGAGTTAATCATATATACATAATATAATGAGTGTACTGTTACATAATAGAGAATAACATTTAGAATGCTAACTTCAAACAAACATGTAAAGCTGCACAATGTGGGTAAAATATTCAATCAGGATTTCTTTGACCAACATTGCAATTACAGTTGATTTGCGATTTTCAAACATGGGTGTCGACAGCATAGATAATCTCACTTAAACATTTAGATCATAGCCGACATAGTGTGGTATTAAACTGAATATAAATTTAGTTAAAGTTCAGTGTTTTTGAAAAATTCTACACAACTTCCAATTTGAAGGTGCAGGTGCATGTCAAAAAACGATTAACTATTGGTTGTAACTACACATTTAATGCAATGTCCTTTGCTATGTTTGTGCCGGCGCCATAGCTAGTTAGGCAAAATTTCTCAACCCTTGAGGTATATTCTTTCCCAAGTGAAGAATGTCGGTAGGCAGCGACATTGAGGGCGAAACTGCTGTTGTGTATGTGGGACAATATCTTGGTGCCACTTGCTAGCTTGAAGCAGACATCTTTGATACCAGTTGCTGTGTTAACTCAAACTAACACTGAAAATCAATCAAGTATTTAAACAAAATTTGTCCAGGTATTTAAGTAAAACTATTACAGACGTACGATGTGTGCCCGTTGCCAAGACCAGCAACAGACCAGAGCGTCTTGTTTCTCATGGTCTGTGAGTTATTCATGTGCCTTTAATGAAAAGTGGGAACGTCTCCACCATCAAGGTCAGATTGGTGTAGTGCTGCATGGTTGTCCTTCTGGAAGGTCCTCTTATCCCCACACAGGAACTCTAGAGCTCTGTCAGAGAGACCATCGAGTTCTTGGTCACCTCCATGACCAATGCAACACAAGTAAATTCCAATCATTTTGTAGAAACATCTCAAGGAGAAACAGGATGCTCAATTTTGAGTGTCTTATTAAAGGGTCTAAACACTTGTAAATGTTGATTACAGAATTGATATGGCTGCACCTCTCAAACCCATTAATTATACTATTGTTTGAAGGAAGAAATAGGGCTCTAGTCAAAAAAAGAGCAATAAATAGAGAACAGGGTATAATGTTGGATATCGGATACCACTGATATCAGATACCACTGTTCTCCACATTATTTCGCCCAGGTCACTACCTGCAATCAGTACAATGTACTCTCGACCTGAATCATGACACACATATCCACAAGAAAATATTTCCACAGCTCTTGACCTAAACTGAGACGTGGCTTCCCGGCAACAAGTCATATTTTCATTTGGAAATACAGGTACACTCCCAGACAATCAATGCTGTAGGCTATAGTGCATTAAAACATGACCTGTCTCTAATCCTCACAAGGATGCTCAGAGAGTTACTTAGTCCAGCGCTAAACAGGGAGATTGATGGGAACAGTACAGAAACCAATTTTGTAAACCACTTTACAATAAAATGGGTCCAGAAACATTATACTACAGCTTATGAAAATGTGAAAACAATGTTTATTAAGACATCTCACACTCTTTAATCTTTTTAATCTGTTTAATCTGTTTAAAGCAAGACTATGAAGTCATACTACATGACAACAAGGCAGAAATAGAATGTAAGAAGTTCAAACGTATCAATCTTCTGAAAACCTTCTTCTGAGTTTTTTACAGTTAATGAGGACAAATAACTATAAAAACTTTCTAAAAGGACTAGAATGTTCCAGAGTGGTCTCAGTCATAGTATTACTTGCAGAGACAAGCTTTAAATGTTGCTGTTCATCAGTTACTCCTAACTTATACCGCAGTGGAAGGGCTTTGATTAAGGCATAGTAGTATATCTGAAAGGCTACACTACTGCTTTTGTGTACCAGCAACAATCCTTCACTGGGGATGGTTTCGAACCGCTACCGTTCCAGCATTTGCATAGCATGTAAAGAAAAGCCGGGCCTAAACTGGGAATAATGTTCGTCACTAGGCAACCAGAATTGTCAATCAAATAATCTCTAGCGCAGCCTGTCTGCTGCCTTTGTGTAGACCGCTCTCTCTTTAAAAAAGTACATTACGGTTGTAACATAACTTGCAACATTTAGTAAAAAAAAAAGCCATCTTGCTACCATACCATAAACAAATGAAAAACTGATGTAGCACATCAATCTTCAACATTTATCATTGTAAGGGGAAAAATAGTGATGTTCTTTGCTTGAGAATAATTCTCAAGTCTGAAAGGGGACAACCGCTTCTATTGTGCCACTCTTTTAAATGATCTGAATGGTTATCTGTTGCCGCCATCGTCACGTTGCTAAAGCAACATTGTAGCTCTGAAAAGAGTATACATTTACTGAGTTTGAGCAATCTTGACAAAAACAATAGATTCCCCTAACAGTGGTGCAAAGTTTGTAGACTCGTATTCAAAATGATGCACAGCCGTAACAGCTGCCAAACGAGGTTCAACCAAGCAATCAAGACATCTTTGTTTTATTTATTTTTATAATTTGGAAAATGGGTTACTTTGAGAATGAGAAGTAGGTTTTACAGATTTGTATGAAGTAAACTGTTCCCCTTTTGAATTACATTTTATGTCAGAATAACATGAAGATTTTGGAAAGGGTGTGTATAATTTCATTAGCCACTGTAAATACATTTGGCTGCAATAATCAATCATATGTAACTTAAGTCAGGCCACCAAATGAAATCCGCACCAAATTCAAATTGCAGCACTAATGACAACCTGTTGATATGAACTCCATTGCTATTTTACATGACAGTGAATAAAGCCAAAGATAACTCAAATGCAGAGGTCCCTGAGTTTAAGAGCATTACTCCAACACACTGACGTAGCTATGGGGGGTGCAGGGGGTGCGGATGCATCAGGGCCCGCGGTGGGCCCGTGCTCTGCCTCCGTCATTAGTTATTGTTTATATTTTGACTTTTATAATGTGTTTCAGTGGGACGATCGCAATGTGACATACAACAGCTTCCACCCCGCTACGCAAGCGCTCCAACATGCTCCAACTGAATTGCACAGTGACTTGGTTGTATGAATTGCTCTCATTCTTGCCTGACTGGCTTGTATTTTATTTGACAGCTGTCTCTTCAGTTAACATGCCAAAGCTATAAAGTCATACACTACATTTAGTGTGTTTTTCAAAGTGGTATAAATAGACCAGACAGAACCCTAATGCTTTGCTTTACAAGACACCTGGCAATGACAGCCAACCTTTCATGGACATTCAGTTACAGTAAACAGTAAATTATGAAAAGTATGTAGTCTAGGAAGGTGACTTAACTTCTACTATGGTCAAAGAGTGTCACTAAGTATCCTTTTGTCCTCCATGACTGTCTTCCAGTATCAATGACTCTTCAACCAGCTAGAGGTCCTTATGAGCTGTAATTCCTCCACCTCTTTGTCCTGTGGGAATATGACCATATGTCAAGGGAACAGAGAAAGCTCATTATTGGCATACTAAACACTAAGCACATAAATAATGCATATTACACTTTCTCTTTCAAGGCTGAGTCATAGTTAGAGATCAGCAGTTTTTGGTTCCAGTATGCCATGCCCACGTAAAGACTTGGATGAGGAAACAGGGTATGTCAATTCTAACCACTTTGAAGGTCTTGATCAGTGGAATAAAGTGTCCTGGCAAAATTAATAGAAGTGAACATGTCCCAAAAGAACTAAGGCTGATTTACAGTACAGTATGTTCAGTCCTCTCAACTTTTCTCAGCAGCCTATTTTGAGGCATATAAATATCATAATAAGTTTGAATAGCCAAGTAGTAGAAGATTATAGTTCCCTGGTTATTGGCCTAAAGGGGATGAAGAGGATTAAGTGAAATAAGGCCATGAGTCAGCTCCTGAACAATCTGTGGCGCTACTTGGAGATACATAACGTCTCAGAGGTTCTCAATTGGATTCAAGTCTGGGGAATGTGAGGGCCAGTCAATGGCATCAATGCCTTCGTCATCCAGGAACTGCCTACACACCCTGGCCACATGAGGCCTGGCATTGTCCTGCACCAGGAGGAACCCAGGGCCAAGTGCACCAGCGTAAGGTCTGACGATGTGTCTGAGGATTTCATCCCGGTACCTAACAGCAGTCATGGTACAGTTGGCTAACACATGGAGGTCTGTGTAACCCTCCAAGGACATGCCTCCCCATCACTGACCTACCACCAAACCGGTCATGCTGGATGATGTTGCAGGCTGCATAATGTTCACCACAGAGTCTCCAGACTCTTTCACTTCTGTAACATGTGCTCAGTGTGAACCTGCTCTCATCTGTGAAGAGAATGGGGCACCACTGGCGGACCTGTCAATTCTAGTGTTCTCTGCCAAATGTCAGTCAAGCTGCACAGTGCTGGGCTATGAGCATGAGGCCCTCATGCCACCCTCATGGTGTCTGTTTCTGACAGTTTAGTCAGAAACATGCACACCAGTAGCCCACTGGAGGTCATTGTGTAGGACTCTGGCAGTGTTCCTCCTGTTCCTCCTTGCACAATGGAGCAGATACTGGTCCTGTTGCTGGGTTGATGCCCTTCTATGGCCCTGTCCAGCTGTCCTGATGTAACGGCCCATCTCCTGGTGCCTCCTCCATGCTCGTAAGTCTGTACTGGAAGACACAGTAAACTTTCTTGCTATGGCACGTATGTATGTGTCATCCTGGAGGAGCTGGACTGCCTGTGCAACCTGAATGGACTGCAGGTACCGCCTCATGCTACCAGTAGTGACAAGGACAGTAGGAAGATAAGGACAGAGCAATTGTCTGCGGCCACCACCTGAAAAACCATTCCCTTTTTCGGTGTTGTCTTGCTGTTGCCTCTCCATTGTACCTGTTGTCACCAAAACAGGTGACATTGATTCACAATCGCTTATCCTTCCTAACTGGACAGATTGATATCACTAAAGTTTAATGGATATGGTATTATACTGTGATGATTACGTGTTTCCTTAATTTTTTGGAGCAGTGTATTTAGGGAGCCATACGATTTTTAAGCACAGTGGCTAAGAAAACTGTGTGGAGATTATAAGAGTACATGACCTTTTAAGGCCACATCGTTCACCAAGATGACCAGTGATGAACAGTAGGTCAATAAATACAGGTGGGAACAGGTAGGCTGTGGCCAGCAACAAAAAGAGAAAGAGGCTTCAGTCACTACAAATTTAGAGAAGCATAAACTTGGCCTGAAATAACCAAGCGAGTAGTATCATTGATCATCATCATGATGACTCCCACAGAGCCTTCCTGTGTAGTCTGGCATGCTCTGTAGTCTGCCCTCTTCCTCCTCCTCCAGCCTTATTCGTCCCACTGTATCCTCATATTGCATCCTTGTCCCATCCACTGTATCATCCTGTTCAACCCTGGTATGGAGCTCCAGCTGGTAACAGATGAACCTGTCCTGACCTGTCTGCCTCTGAGGATCTGAGCAGCTGACCCTGGCCCTGACCCTGCATGGCCCCATGTGAGGAGACTGTCCCCAGCAACTATCTGAACAATACATTCTCATCTCTGCCTAAGCACCATGCATCAGCGGTGAGGGGTAAAAGGATGGGATCAGCAGAAATAAGGACATATTAGTTTTAATTCTGATCAAAGTTAAGTGGGATCAAAGGATTAAAGTAGACAGGGAGAAAGGGGTACTATGAAAGAGAAAGAGAGAGAGTGCATCAGAGAAAGAACAGGATTTAAAAACAATAGACCAACAAGGAGAGAGACATGAAGGAAAGGAAGGATGTGCCATGAATGTAGATTTTTTTTAAATTGCAATTTGTACATATTTTTCTTTCTTTTATTACTGACATTGCTAACAGCTACTTTATTGAGAATGGTGTTACTATTACTTGGTTGTGTGGTTGCCCCACCTAGCTTAAAGTGCATGCACTAATAGCATCTGCTAAATGTCTAAAATGTTCTATGAACCCAGAGAACAACGAGAAGAGGTGGAGACAGGGAGGACCACCAGAGAAGGAAAGATGGATAGCAACAGTGGTGCAGGATGAACAGAGTAAGCAACAAAAGATGGAGGTCTGGTTTCTCAGTCCTATATTGTGATATATTGCATTGTGTATTGCCATTGTGTATTGCCTGGGAGGCGATATAGGAGATAAGTATTGCACTGGGGATAAAAGAATGGGGTAAGGAGATTGCAGTACAATGGAATGTCAGAAAACCCTAAAGCATAATATTTTAGGATTTTTTTTTTTTTATGTTTCACTTTGTTAAACTTTAAAACAACTGGGTTGCGTAGTAAATTGAATGAAAGCACATTTGCACTTCGCAGAATAGGCATTTCCTAAGTGAACATGCTAGAATGCATCAATATTGACCAACTGGATTTCACATGCTCAAGCTCAGCTTCCTTTCTAGGTACTGCCCAATCTGCCTTCCATTGGAAAAGTCATCCCTTGGAAATGACTGCTAGTGGGGCTATTTTGGCTTAGTTACATAAGTCTTTGCTTGTAGTGATTGAGTTCATATACCAATTTATGCTGTGGCATTTGAATTACTAGTGAAATGTTTTGTGAATGCCTCTGGTTGTATAATTATAGAAAATACAGGCTAAAAATAAACCACTGTTGTAACTGCTTACAAAAGACACTGCTCTTCACTGAGGTGACATCGAAAATGCAGTGAACCCTCATCCAATTGCCATGGAGACAAGGGCTGATTGAAGAGAGGCCATGGATGAGGAAATAGAAAGAAAGAGTATAGGTGAAAGCAAGGGAGAAAGAACGATGATTTATCCTCTAGCCTTGGAGACAGTGATGCATCAGCCTGCCCAGAGAGAGAACACATGACACTCCTCTCACTCATTAACTTTACCCAGGCGATTATTCCATCCATCCATTCTCTCATCCATCCATCCATCTTTCCATTAATTTAAAAGTACATCCTTTAATCAGATAAGCGACTTTAGTAATGTGAAAGTAAATGGTCATCGGACAGTAACAGCTTAAAAGGCAAATAGATGTCAGATTTAACTGGCAGCACTGTCATCAAGTCTAAACCTGAGGTGTTAGTAAAGGGCATGATCAAAGACCAGCCAGCTGTCTTAATTATGCCATGAGGGAGCTGTTTTTCTGCTTTATTTTGTGCAACAAAACTGGAGAAATTTTACATATACAGCAATACAACAGGTAATAGGCAGAAATTGAAGGCGGGGTCTAAATTTGACAGTAAATACCATGTATGTATTTTAATAAGAGACCTTTTCAAGACGTGTCTATATATCCCTATCTAAACACCTGTGATACAATGACATTCTAAACACAGACCTTGCATTTACATGGTATTACCCCCCTAACTTAACCTCTGTTGTGCATGGTTGAGTGTGCTTTGAACAGAAGGTTTCTCAATAGTTGGATGTGATAGGTGTTTTCTCTGTCCAATAAATGTCCAGCAGTACTAATTTGACCTTACTTTCCTTCTTTATGGATACATGGAGTAATATTACAAATCGTCTCACATATGTGTTAAGCATGTTCCATAGTAAAGAGGGTGAATAAGTATTTAAAAATTCACTTCAACTGGAAGGAGCCTGATGGGTTTAGGATCTATCTAGGCATTACTCTATCAGGCAGTTGAAGTCCCCTCCAATATAATCAGTGTGGTCTGAAAGACACTGTATCTGAAATCAGGACTACCACCTTTTAAAATGTATTTCAAAAGATTGGGCTGTATACAGAACAATTTACATATAAGGCTTTAAGCAAGGTGTGTTCTTAAGCCACCTGCATATGTGCATTGAGCTATAGATGAATTGTAGACAAAGTCAACAATGGCTGATATCCAACATGGCGGCGCATGCACATTGCATGGCTTATCATCAGTCTAGAACATGCAAAATAGTAGTCATTTAGCTACCCCTGTCATGTACGTTCATTCAAAACATCCATGCAAACATCTCATACAGCTGAAGAACTTCTAGACATCAATGCTCAATGCACAGATAGTGTATTTGACGATCTACACAAGATAAAAAAAACACCAATCTTTACCAAGTCAGCTGAGCCGACAGGAAGTGGCTGGTGTCGGGACCATAAACAAAAACAGGGGAAGCGAGGTGACCATTGGGCTAGGGTAATGTTACACCTCACCGACTATATCCATCAAGCCTCTTTCTTGTAAAGTTCTGTCTTTGGTTAACAAAATGAATGAGGTTTGGATAAGAATTACTTCCCAAAAACAGTTTTTGGACTGCAATGTCCATGACTTTGACTGAATCGTGACTAAACAACAGCATTCTGGACAACGCCATTGAGCGCTGAGGGGCGCAGCGTCTTTAGGATGGGGCGCAGTGTCTTTAGCTTTGGTAAGACTAAAGGCGGTGGACTGTTCATCTATGTAAATAAAGATTGGTGTACTGATATTGTAAATACCAAGGGTCCCTTCTCTTGTCAATCTGGAATACATTATGATTAAGTGCAGGTCCTTTTATCTGCCGAGGGAGTTTTCATCAATCATTTACTGAGGTCTACATTCCTCCGGATGCTAATGCTAAACTAAATAACAAATCGTACACCCGGATGGAGCATGTATAGTGGCAGGAGAGTTTAACCTTTTAAACCTAAAAACTGTTCTCCCTAAATTCCACCAAAATGTCTTGTGCCCCACTAGAGGAGACAAAATATTGGACGTTGTTTATACAAACATTGCAGAAGCTTACAAAGCCATCCCCCTGGCATACAGGCCATCACAGGCTACAAATCTAAACAGATATCCCCCACAACCACTGTTCTTGGCCCAACTCAGTGTGCCTACCACCCACACTGGAACCCTATCAGTTTCCTACCGCCAGTACAGGTCAACAGAAGATGCCATCTCCATAGCATTACACTCTGCCCTGACCCATCTGGACAATAACAGTATGTATGTGAGGATGCTGTTCATCATTTTCGATTCAAACTCACAATGACAATCAAGGTAAACGACTGAAATCACAGGCTGTTCCAGCTTGCATGAATTTCATCACAGCAACTCATAATGTGACTCAGTAGTGTTTATGGAGCCCATGTGCCTCTATGCACTCCTCGACAACATCTGGGTATGCTCCTGATCAGACAGCAGATGATGTCCTGGGGGATCTCATCCAGGCCTGCATCAGGGCATCAGTGAGTTATTGAACAGACTGTGGTGCGACTTGGCGACAATGGATGCCTTGATACATCACATCCCAGAGGTTGTCAATTGGATTCCGATCTGGGGAATGTGAGTGCCAGTCAATGGCATCAATGCCTTCATCATCCAAGAACTGCTTACACACTCTGGACACCTGGTGCAGGAAAACCAAATTTTTTCTGCACCGCACCAGACGATGGGTCTGAAGATTTCATCCCGGGACCTAACAGCTGTCAGGGTACCTTTTGCCACTACATGGAGGTTTGTGAAACCCTCCCAGGATATGCCTCCCCAGGCCATGATTGACCCACCGCCAAACCGGTCATGTTGGATGATGTTGCAGGCAGCATAACGTTCACCACTGCGTCTCCAGACTCTTTTGCATCTGTCACATGTGCTCAGTGTGAACCTCATCTATGAAGAGAATGGGGAGCTAGTGGCAGACCTGCCAATTGGTGTTCTCTGGTGAATGCCGATCGAGCTGCACGGTGCTGGGCTGGGAGCACAGGTCCCACTTGAGGACGTCGGGCCCTCACGCCACCCTCATGGAGTCTGTTTCTGAAAGTTTGGTCAGAAACATGCACACCAGTAGCCCGCTGAAGGTCATTTTTTAGGGCTCTGCGAGTTCCTCCTCGCACAAAGGAGCAGATACCGCCTCATGCTACCAGTAGTGACAAGGAAAATAGCAAAATGCTAAACTTAAGAGGAATCAGTCAGGAAGGATAAGGAGAGTGTAATTGTCTGTGGCCACCACCTGCAAAACCATTCCCTTTTTGGGGCTTGTCTTGCTGTTGCTTCAGTGCACCTGTTGTCACTTTCATTTGCACCAAAACAGGTGACATTGATTCACAATCACTTATCCTTCCTGGACAGATTGATACCCCTAAAGTTTTATTGACTTGGTGTTATACTGTGATGATTATGTATTCCCATATTTTTTTGAGCAGTGTGTATATATTAAATTATTAATGCTCATATATGCACCTTACACTTCTATTTGCACTCTTGCTATAATTACAGCAAAAAATATGCACCGTTGATGACTATTTGCACTGCCTATTATTGTATTTGCATTGACTATTACAGCTATTTGAACTTTCTGGGTTAGATGATGTACTACATTTCATTGTCCAAGTACTCTGTGCAATGACAATACATTTGAATCTAATCTAATCTACGCAAAGTTGCATAACAATATTCATTATCCAGGATTCATTTGTTAACTCTGACCACTCTGTATGTGACCACTCTGTCTGCACACTAGCACGCAATGCCAGCACAAGCATTGCATCGCCCATAAACATGGCAGAGATCTAAAAGCATTTGGCAAAATAATTATCTCAGCGACAATTATCTGAATAATTCAATGGAAGTTTTGCTGATGACTATTAATGACTGTCTTATTGGGAATACTAAAATAGAACTGTAATAGAGATGATTATGTCTGTGAAATGTCTTTCTGGGCTATACCCAGTTAAACTGTGCCAAGATTAGGCCTACATTTTATTGTTTCATTTTACCGTTATTTAACCAGGCAAATTGGTTAGGAACTAATTGTTATTTACAGCAACGACAGGTTGGGAATGTTATGGAGGAGAAGAAGCTATTAAGATTAACTGTGTTGCTCAAGGACAGAACAATATAGATTTCGTGTTAGGGGAGTTAGAACCTGGGACCTATACAACACTAGTCAGATTCCCTAACCAGTAAGCCACCATGGCACCCTGTTGGAGGCGCAGGCCAAACCGTACTTTCTGGCAGTTGTATCTCCAAACATAATGTATCATTTTAATGAAAGTACTCATTTTAATTAAAATAACACATTTTTATGTATGGCCGTATTGAAAATCATAACATTTGTAAATATCCAGGCAAACAATATGAAATGTAGACAGCCCAATCGTAGTGTACTGTAAACATAAAACGGATCCAACTTCAAACACGTCGACAGAAGCATTTCTCGCACATGCACGAAAACACACACATCCACACACACACACACACACAGAAAAGCACACATGGATGGAAGTATGCACTCACACTCGCACACACAACCTCAGATTCTTATGTCCTTGGGACTAGAGGATGTGTGTTGGGGCTGTCCGGGGACAAATGCGGCAGCAGCAGTAGCTCCATTACAGTAACAGGGTCTGGCATGGCAGGTCCAGCTGAAGCAGAGGAGAGGCATGGGCAGACATACTAATGAGCAGACACTACGGTCACTGACCCACCACATTGCATGGGAGCAATGACCACAAAAACAATCAGATCTCTATGAGACGGCCATTATCGCTAAATGAAATCCCTCCTCGCAGCCATTCAGAACAACCTATTTGCACCGCTACAATCAGTTTCTTGAGAAACTGTAATGACATTTCCATGGATCAACCGCTGTGCTCTGATCTTACGACAGATGATGTTCATGAACCCCGATGACGCAGGGAAAAACACCGGATGTTAGATTGTAGATCATACCTCTTCTAGCTAGCTAATGTAGGTGCTCATTGCAACCTGCAATGTAGCTAAGACCTGAACTTTAATCCTGAGTGACAGCTCTCAAATAATTTATGATGTCCTCATTTTGGCAATTATCAGCATGTGTGCGTGTGCATACATGTGTGAGAAATGCAAATAGGTGAGTCAGTCAGCAACCTTTGAGAGCCCTTGAAAACCACCAGACGAAATTCATTACAATCCCCAACGGTTTAATAAAGAGCAGCATTGCCTTATGATGACAGACAGATGCTTTCCATGTAGGGAGGGAGCCACTGATTGACTGACATTGGCTGATTTATCAAATTAACTCCCGATTCCACCCCCTGGTAAAAACACACTTGAAGTACTATGCATAAGAGTCTGGGATAATCGTATATATTTTATCACTTTATAGAAGAAATACATTTTATACAGCGCTGCAGTCTAAGAGTCAGCCATAAAATCTATTTGAGGAAACTGACATGGGGTGGGTGTGTAGAGTCTGTATGTTTGCACTACCTGCTCTTCACAAAACCATCAGTTTATCAGTGGGGCTAAAGCCCAAATGTTCTGTCCCATTACCTGCCTGTTTCAAGAAGGGAACAGCTGTGTTGCTCCTTCTTACCGTGAATTATGCAACACCTGTTTTTCTGGTTACAATAAAGATTGTATTGCTTGGGTAAACACAAACAAGTGCATCGAATCCCAAAGGACGCCTGGGTCTGGACTTCCTTGTCCTGCCGTGGATAGGGATATCAAACAGTCATTACTCAAGCTGACCTCGGGCTAAGGTCATGTGAACAGAGGAAGTCCGGGGAGTACACATGAAGATGGAACAATGTGGTGCAACACAGTTCAGCTGACGGCCTGACACGTGTGTGTGTGTGTGTGTGTGTGTGTGCGTTTGTGTGTTCATAAATCCATGTTTTCAACAGCGCCAACCCAAACAATTCTTCTGTAGAGGAAAACTGATTTCCTTTCCTTGGTTGCAGGTATCGCTGCAGTGCTACATTAGTCGATGCATTACAGCATGCCCTTCAGTTCTCCACCTGGGAGGAAAGTGGTGCCGGATCTGTCAGCAGCATACCACCCTGGATCCTATTGGCTTGCTTCAGTAACTTAGCAGGGTCAGTCTTGGTTAGTGCGCCATATGTTTATAGATCAAATCCCAATGCCCCAGAGCAGTGAAGAAGAGACTGCCATTTGTAGGGTGCCGTCTTTCAGATGGGCCTTCCCCCAGGAAGAGCAGCAGCTCTGTCAAGGCTGATTTTAAAGAAGTGGGTTTTTTCATTGCAGACCCTGCCTTGGTGCCAATTCAAGCAACCTTTTTTCCTGTTTTGACTGGGCAGGTGATATTATAGGCTACGTGTTTCATAGAGCTATTTTATAACTTTAAGTCAAGGAGCTGGTAGCCTTAAAAAATAGATGTGTCGGTACAGTGCTCTGGACAGATCTGGGACAATTCCCTCACAGAAAAAGGAACCGATAAGCCGTTCCTCAAAAATTAGAAGTGTCAGTGTAGAGGGAATAAGTCAAGCAGTGATTCCCTTTACTATAGATCTGTACAGAACTAGATCTGTACAGAACAATATTACATGAGTTAGTGTATTACACAATGCACTTCACTTTACATCAGTACAGAACTATATTACATGAGTTAATGTATTAATGTATTACACAACACAATGTATTACTATCAATCCCATGGAGTTGAGGTACATGTTAATTGAATGAAAGGTACAGTATAGCATAACATTTTCACTGGATTAGTGGCTCCCACTTGCATTCCACATCTTTAAGCGGAGCAAATAAATTACAATCTCTATCAATGCAGTGGTGCAAAATGATAAAGACTGAGCAATCATGAGTTGTTCAGATGCTTGCATGTGATAAAGTATGCTTTCCATGACTTTAAGAGGCTTTCTCTGTTTCAGTATTACTAGGTGTGTGTGTATGTGTGTATGCATGAATGTACTTGTAAATGTACAATGAATGTACAATGTACCATAGTATCATAAAAGTAGGGGAAGCAATTATGTACTAATGCTTTCATTGACATTATAAATATGACAATAAAACGACATTTTGTAGTCTTGCAAAAACTCAAGAGAACTCTGGCTGTGAGCTTGGCTAGTGCTGTGACTGTATCCACTACATTTTTGTACGACTTCTACCTCAGGGATTAGTAAAGAAAATGTTTTTGTTGTAGAGCAAATTCAAACAGCCTCCAGAAAGAAGAATATATTCTCACAAACAGAACAGTCTGTGCACTTGATCAGAGAGAGGTCTTTCATAAAAATGTTCAGCTTCTAATGGGGTATTTTCACAGCATATTAAATTTATATAAACCACAGCGATAACTGAGTAGAGAATAGAGACAAACATCCTTAGGGAGAATTTATAAGTGCTACTAATTTCTGCTTGCAACTTATTTTCTTGTTTGGTGCAAATCAATGCGCATCAATAAATACTGCAGTCCATTTATATAACCCATTCGCATTATGTAGGATCACCTAACTTCACAATTTTATGGTTTGAATGATTAGACATCCATGTTACTGGTGGAAATCCAAATAACAACTAATTCCTATGCAAACTACAAGGCTGTGAAAAAATATGTTGTCTGTGTAATTGTTTTTTCAATTTCTTTGCATATTTTGACATTGACTGTTGTCAAATCTTGACCCAAAATGTTATATTAAATAAAGGAACCTGAGTGAACAAATAATACAACATTTTTATAAGTCATTTATTTAATGTGACATCAAGTTTCTCCACTGGATGTCTTAATCTTAGATAACTCTGACAAACTGCACGATAAATATAATTTGTTTTCATTTGAACTGCTCATTACAGGTCCTGTCACAACCTCTCAACTGGGTTTAGTGTTCTGATATAAACTTGCTTGTGTATCATTGTCTTGCTGGATGACACAGGAGTGCTTCAGCTTCATATCACGGACGGACGATCTGACTTTCTCCTGATACAGCAGAAATACATTTTCTTTGAATGATGCCAATTTGTCCAGGTACTGAGGCAGCAAGATATATTCAAAACAACACACTACCATCGCCATGCTTGACCCTTGATATCAGGTTTACTAACTTTTTTGCCAGACATGATGAAAATCCCCATTATAACACAAATTGGAAAAGAAACAGGCACCTGCCCTTGGAGCATGCCAAAAGACGATACTGTAACCCAAGTAATGTACAAGCCCCACTTACCCAGAAGATCTGTCCTTGCACAAAATCCACTTGCCACTTAAATCTTGTTGGGTTGACTGCTTTTCATTTTACTCTGGTCAGTCTTTCCTACACATGCTTGTATCTTTATTTATTTACTTTTATTACACAATGTTACCAGTATTTTGTTGCCCATGTCCCAGCTTTTCTAAAACATGTTGTTGGCATCAAATTCATAGTGGGGATATATTTTTGAAGGAACAAGAATATTTCTCAGTTTCAATATTTGATAAGTTGTCTTTGTACTATTTTAATTGAATATTGGGTTTAAATGAACCGCACATCTTTGCATTCTGTTTTTATTTCCATTTTACACAGCGTCCCAACGTTTTCGCCAACACGGTTGTACCTTGCACATTCAACAACAAACTGGAGCTATTACCAGATTACTTAATCCTGTAAAATCCTCTCATATCTCAAAATGTGCATAGAATGTAGGGATTAGGGATGAATTTGGGATTGGACTGAAGTAATTACACTGAAAAGCAGTAACAATTCGATATGTGTCCAATGGGTAAATATCACTTTATGTGTCATTTGTAATGAACTCTCATATTATACAGAACCTGCACCATATAAGAGTTTGTTGGTGTAGCAGTGTCCGTCACTCCGTCAGAGTAAAGTCTACAATGCCTTGAAATCGCTTAGTTTATGACATTTGTTTATCAGCAAGAGCACACCAGCTTTTTAAATGCAGACAGAAAACCTTCTCCGGAGATACGAGTGCACTGAACGGGCATTTCCTTTGTCTGGAAAGAAATGCTGCACTAACATCTACCACTATAAAATACTGACAGTGTCCATGAGTCCAGCAGAGAACCGTACAAATTGGCTCAGCATGGTCGGGTGTGGACAGATAAGATGTCAGACAATGCTGCCTTGCCATTTCGCTCTCCAGCCACTCCCTTTGCTAGGTCAGATGCCTGCAAGCTCAGTTGTGGTTGTTGACCAGAGACTGCATTCTCCAGCAAGTGTGGATGTGCTGGGAAATACATCCTGGTTGAGTGAGCAGTGAGAGATGTAAAAGAATATCTTAGCAATGTGTGCTTTGGAATACAGAAGTCATATATCAACAGGATAAACATACCAGCCACTCTTGTATGTACTAAAATTCAGTTCATATCTGATTGATTTAAATGTAACGTATCATTCCATTGTCCAACTGGTGTCCAACTGGTGGCCCACAGCATATAACAAGACAAAACACAGAACATCAAGACAAACACAGTACGAGGACAGAACTAGACACATTTAAAATAAGAGAACATGAATATACTACATACATTAAAAATGACCTAACTGTAATAAACTCCATACATTTAAAATGAACATACATGTTAAGATAAGTTTAGTGCAGAAACAATCAAATGTACTATATATATCATGACAAGAAGCAATCCCATGCTCTACTTAGAAAGCATAGTTCCATAAACATTGCAATCTATTGCTCCACTGAGGCAGTTGTTCAATCTCAGCAAGCCTTGAGATCCGGAACTCGGTTCTGCCAACAAAAGAGTGATGTTCACAATATGGGCGTGATATGTAAAACTTCCCCACCCTACTTATTAAAATTCTGGTCAGTGCTATTGGTCAATCTGAACAGTACTGCCCTTGGACCAGTAATACTATTCTAATAATTATATTCTATACTCAATTATACAGTCCTATTCCAAATGGAAAATTAAGCAATATTATACAGTACATACATACATTTCAAAAGGGGTAAAACCCATAATTCTAAGCTATTATTCTTTGAACCTCCCCGTGAATTTATGTGTGTAAGTTATTGGGAATGGCGACCCAACCGCGGTGCCCAGTGACTGGTAGTAACAATCGTACAGTTTCAGTTAACAGCACTTGAGACATCAAACATCCATGGGGTGGATCTGTCCCACTCTCATGTTTATGAAATGCATCGAACCTCACATTTTGGAGAATATCACTGTAGGCATAATAATAATTAATTAATAATTCAGCAGTCAAACATACAATACGTACAGTTAGGTCTCGAAATATTTGGGCACTGATCACATTTTTATTATTATTTTATTATTATTTTAGCTCTGTACGCCACCACAATGGATTTGAAATGAAACAACCAAGAAGCAACTGAAGTGAAGACTTTCAGCTTTAATTCAAGGGGTTGAACAAAAATAGCATATTTAACGTTTAGGAATTGCAACCATTTTCTTACACAGTCCCCTTATTTCAGGGGCTCAAAGGTAATTGGAAAGATTAACACAATCATAAATAAAATGTAAACTTTTTATAATTTGTCGAGAATCCTTTGCAGGCAATGACTGCTTGAAGTCCGGAAAACATGGATATCACCAAACGTTGGGTTTCCTCCTTTGTGATACAGGCCTTTACTGCAGTTGTCTTCAGTTGTTGTTTGTTCGTGGGTCTTTCTGCCTTAAGTTTTGTCTTCAACAACTGAAATGCATGCTTGATTGGGTTGAGATCAGGTTTTTGACTTGGCCATTGCAGAAGATTCCACTTAAAACTCCTGGGTTGCATTCACGGTATGTTTTGGGTGTGTAAGATGAAGTGCTGTCCAATCAACTTTGCTGAATGTGGCTGAATCTGAGCAGACAACATATCCCTATACACTTCAGAAGTCATCTGGCTGCTTCTGTCTTCTGTCACATCATCAATAAACAATAGTGACCCAGTGCCATTGGAAGCCATGCATGCCCATGCCATCACACTGCCTCCACCGTGTTTTACAGATGATGTGGTATGCTGCAGATCATGAGCTGTTCCAAGCCATACTTTTCTCTTCCCATCATTCTGGTAGATGTTGGTCTTAGTTTCATCTGTCCAAGAATACTGCTCCAGAACCTGGCTGTCTTTTTTTTTGGCAAAGTCTAATCTAGCATTTCTATTCTTGACGTTAATGAATGGTTTGCACCTTGTAGAGAGAACCCTCAGTTTTTACTCTCGTGAAGTCTTCTCTTCATGGTAGACTTGGATAATGATATACCAACCTACTGGAGAGTGTTCTTCACTTGTCTGGATGTTGTGAAGGTTTTTTTTTTTTTACCATGGAAAATATCCTACGATCATCCACCACTGTTGTCTTCCGTGGACGTCCAGGCCATTTTGTGCTCACCAATGGGTTATTTCATTCTCAGAATGTACCAAACTGTTGATTTGGCAGATATATTTTGTTGATTTGGCTGATGGATTCTTTTTTGCAGTCTAAGGACGGCCTGTTTCACTTGCACTGAGAGCTCCTTTGACCGCATGTTGTGGGTACACAGCAACAGCTTCCAAATACAAATGCCACACCTGGAATCAACTCGAGACCTTTTACCTGCTTAACTCATAAAGAAATAATGAAGGAAAAGCCCACACCTGTTCATGAAACAGCTTTTGAGTCAATTGTCTAATGACTTTTGGTCCCTTGAAAAAAAAGGAGCTACATATTAAAGAGCTGTAATTATATAACCCTTCTTCCAATTTGGATGTGAATACCCTTAAATTAAAGCTAAGAGATTGCATATTAAGCCCATATTCATTATTTAACTGTAACTTTGGTATGTATTCAGACCCCTAAACTTCTGTTGTGTTATTGACTTAATTTCTAATTGATTAAATTCTTATGTTCACATTTAATTTTACAATAAATCTGAACATAATACCACATAATGACAAAGCTAAAACACATTTCTAAAAATATGTGTCATTTTATTGAAATTAAAAAAATATCATTTTTTGGCAGTGAACTTTGAGTCATCTTAGGTCTACCGCAACTGGCTTTGCACACCTGGATTTGGGGAGTTTCTGCCATTCTTATAGATCATCTCAAACTCAGTCAGATTGAAGACAGATGTTCAGTGGGGTTGTAGTTGGTCCACTCAAGGACATTCACAGACTGGTCCCAAAGCCAATCAAGAGTTGTCTTTACTATGTTCTTCAGGTTGTTGTGATGAACAATTGTGAGGTTCTCACGCCATTCCGGTTCCAACTCCTCCCCGTCACGTTCCTCACCTACCACCGTTACGCTCCCACTCCCCGATACGCATGAACGCATCCAGCAATCCAGATCCCAATCACCAGCATACTAAACACCTGTGTCCAGTTTCCTTCCCTATTTAACCTGGGCTCTGCCTCCATTCCAGTGTGAGGTATTGCTCGTAGTGGACCTGCCAAGCCTTTGTAGGTATTTGCTTTTTTGACTCCCAGCCTGTTGTTTTCTTTCTTTCTTTCTTTCTTTCTTCCTTCCCGTTCCCGTCCTATCACCTTATCCAGAAACCTGCGTCCTGACCTGTCTACCTGCCCCTTGGATTCTCCTCCCGCCTAACCCTGCCTGTATTGTTGCCCTCGCGGACTGATCACCCGGAATTCCAACCTATCTGCCTGCCCCTGGATTCTCTTATCGTCTATCCCTGCCTGTACTGTTGCCTTTCCGGACTGATCACCCGGAATCCTGACCTGCCTGCCTGCTTCTTGTTTTCTCCTCTCTGTCAATTCCTGCCTGTGCCTTCGCCTTCGAGGACTGATCTCCTGGTTACTGAAACTACCTGCACTTCTGCAATTGGATCCACACCACTCCGGTCTCGGTGTTCATTACAAAGATGACTCTTTGCCCAAGTCTGAGATCCTGTGCTTTCTGAATTGGGTTATCTTCCAGGACCTCTCGGCAAAAAGGACCTTTTGCTTTGTTCATCCTTCCCTCAATCCTGACTAGTCTAACAGTCTCTGCCACTGAGGAGCATCCCCAAAGCAAGATTCTCCCACCACCATGCTTCACTGTAGGGATGGTATTAGCCTGGTGCTGAGTGGTACCTTGTTTTTGCCAGGTGTAGCACTTCGCTTTCAAATGCCTAATATTTTGATGATTCTTGGTGGTTCCAGACTTCTTCCATTTCACCATGATGGAGACCAATGTATTCCTGGGAACTTTCTAAAATTGCTTTTGTAATTTTTTATAACCTTCATCCGTTTATGCCTCATCACAGTTCTCTGAGGTCTACAGAAAGTTGCTTAGACTTTAGTGATTGCTTTTTCTTAGATTTGTGTCATGTCCTGGAATTTAATTTGCCGCAGGTGGACTCCAACCAAGTACAAGAGACATCTCCAGGATGACATTTTCTAAAGCGGGTTTTCACATGATGGGATACTGTGTCATGATGGAGTATCGTGTGTAGATTGGTAGCAAACAATATTTATGTAAGCAGTTCAAAAATGTATCAATCATACAACAAAATGTGGAGGAAATCAAAGGGTCTTAATGCTTTCCATAGGCTGCAGCTGTGTTAGCATGTAAGTGACTTTCCTCAGCCTTTGCATGCCTCCTGATCCAATCTCAAGCAGCAGGACATGCAGAGAGGCCTCAGTGACAACCTATGAATATCATCTGGAGTCTCGCAGCGACATCACACCTATAACTCTACAAATGTATATCAATCAACAGCCCATAAAGCCAGTGAGATGTAAATGCAGCGGGGAACATTTCCATGAGCCACCGTCACTCTTTGGGACAGTTCATACTGACACTTCCTGCCTTCCAAAAGTTTACTGTTCATGGAAAATGTATTCATATTAAAATGTATCTTCAACTAACACATTGATGTTCATTTCATTGCGTAAGACCTTAAAGTCCTTCAAAGACAGGATTAAGTCAAATTGAAGCTTTGGGTGTGATTTTCAACCCTCATACTCAAGTTTGACTTAATCTAGTGGTTCAGGAAGGGGAAGAGGATTTCTTGACTCCTAGTCAAAAACTCCACCATAGGTTTCATGGACAATGATCAACCCAACGCTTCTCTAACTGAGCGGGGAGAACTGTGTGTGAGTAAAATAGGCTTTTCCTTGCCTGTTTAATTACACTATGCAAAGCACTTTCAGTTCGATGAGCTTTGGGATTAGGGATAAGAAGAGAAAATCAAGGCGACGGCATACCAATGTTCCCAAGTAGGTTCTTAAGGTGATCTCTGTTGAGTAGAAATATTGTAACGTGTTATCAGTAGAACTAAGACTACACCAGGGTATGGGTTGTTTTCAAAGAACACCTGCACTTGGGGATGGCAGTTTGAAAGTAGATCTCCTCATTCTAGATAGACAAGCATGACAGCTTAATTACTTCAATTGGAAAATGTACCCTAGAAATCAATGTGCACCTGTTTTTGTAGTGAATCCACTATACCGCACATTGCCTTGAAATATCAGATTTTAGCATATGATTACTAATTAACTATTAAAAAACCTCCTCTGCAAAAACAATAGATAGCCATGTAAATTTATGTCACCATACAAGACTCAAAATTTTGACCCAACAATTCTGTGACAGTGGTTCGAATGAACCAACATGGGCTAGCTAACTGCAGCTCTCAGGCTAAATATATTTCCCATTTCTACAAGATTTCAACAAATAGTGCAGTACATTTAAATACAGTGAATGAAATAGCTATGAGAAATTGTTAGACAGGGAAAAAAGAGAAATTCTATAATGAATACAACTAGAGTGTCAAGGTCTTACATATCTGGTATATTGTGTAAGAAATAATAGTTTATTATTTAAACATTTTTAAATCAGAAGTCAAGGGACATCATAAACTGGCGCAATTCAAGAATGATGATACATACAAAGAATAAAGCAACCGACATTAAGAATTTTCATGAAAACCAATTTTCCAATGAATAAGTGCAACTGTAGTGTGGCATGACTATACACTGAAAAGTATTCACCTCCACTGGACTTCTCCACATTTTAGTGTAAAAAAATTGCTTGCATTAGTATTCACCCCCTTTGCTATGACACGCCTAAATGAGCTGTGGTGCTACCAATGGTTGGTTACAGTCTGAGCTGGGAGACACGGTAGGCCAGAGGTATTCAAATCTGGCCATTGAAAGCAGGTTCTACTCCATTTTTTCATTGCAACCCTGTAATCAGGGACTTATACAGACCTAAAACACCAGGTGGGTCCAATATATGATAAGGTAGAACCGAAAACCAGCTGATTTGAATACCCCTGCTGTAGGATATACTGCAGAATGACAAAAAGAAAACAACTCATATTAAATCTTGACAAGAGTTTTCCAGAAGGCATGTGGGAGTCTCTGAGATATGGAATAAGATTATATAGTCTGATGAGCACAAAATATTGCTTTTTGACCTTAATGCTAAGTGCTATGTTTGGTGCAAGCTGTGACCATGGTGGTAGCCGCAACATGCTATGAGGATGCTTCTCGGTGTCAGGGCCTGTGAAGATAGAGGGCAAAATGGATGCAGCAAAGTATAGAGAAATCCTGGAAGAAACCCTGCTGAAGTCTGCTTGAGACCTTAGAATTGGGAGATTATTTTCCTAGCAAGACAGTGACCCTAATTATACAGCCAAAACTCACTACAGCGGCTTAAAAACAAAGAGATCAAAGTCCTGGCGTGGCCCAGTCAAAGCCCAGACTGCAGTCCAACTGAGAATATGTGGAAACAGTTGAAAATTGCTGTTAAGGTCCTCATCCTACTAGACGGAGCATAATAAATTTTTCAAAAAGAAGGGGCAAAAACTCTAGTGTCCAGATGTGTAAAACCAGAAGACATTGAAATAGACTAATGGCTGTAATTGCTGCCAAAGGTGCCTCTACCAAAATGTAACTGAAAGGGGTGAGTACTTATGCAATCAATTATTATCTTGTTTGTGTCTGTCATTCATTTAGAACAATTTGTAGATTACATTTTTCACTTTGACATTATGGATTCTTTTTTGCTGATCAGTGGCAAAACCTCCTAATTAAATCTTGTAAAAACACAATAAAATGTGTTGAACTCCAGGGGGAGTGAATACTTTTGAGAGCCACCATAGTTAATCTAACTGAATCCCTATTAGAGACGGTGTGTTTGACAAAACAAGGTTGATACAGTTCTTGGCACTCCACCAGGGATCTGATGTCAGCAGTCAGGTGCGACCTGAGAATGAAGACACAAGGCATATGGCATATGTCACACACACTGTCTGTGAATGGTCTGTAATGAGACACCTAGAGAACAAATAAGAACAGATACATTTTGGTCTGTGTGTGTAGCCTCATCTAATTATATATAGTTTCTGTTGGCCCATGCACAAGATAACTTAATCTGAAATGTTGGTTGTTGAAAGCCCCTGGACATCTTCTGGATGTGTCATCTTTGTTGTTTGTTCATAGACTTGTGTAGAATACTTATTAAGTGCATAGCACTTGTGTGGAAAAATTCCCGCATTATGAAAAAAACTACTCACAATTACATAAAATAATTGCACTGGTTTGGTTGCAAATTAAAAATACTTCAGGTAGTTGAATCTTAATTATGATGACAAAGATAATTTTAACTAGACTAATTAAGAATGTATTGTTAGTAGCCCCAACATAAAATTATAGCTAATTCCACAGCTCTATGTTTTGTTAAGTTACTCAACTAAAATGTTTAGTAGAATAAACATAAGAAACACCTCAAAATAATTTTTAATTGGATGGTATGATATTTAGGCCAACAGAAAATGTTTCATTCAGGTAATACTTGAACCAGCCCCTTAACATTTTCATATTTATTGGCCTACTTTAATTCAACAGAGAATAAAAATGTTTTTAAACATAGCAACATTTTTTGTCAGTTTACTTTTTTCCAACTTGTTTCTGTAATTTTGTAACAAGTCAAGTTAACCTACCAAGAGGCTTGGCTGCTAATTTCCTGTTCTATTGACGGATTCCAGCTGCGCTGAAATGACGTGTGAAAGTACGCAGAAAATGTAAAGGCATGCCACCACTATGGGTCCTCGTGATTTCACTCAGTTGTGCCCAGTCTCCAGTGAAATATATCACATCCAGCACTACGTAAAGAGATGTGCACAGACCTCATGGAATGTCACTGGACTCAGCAGCCTATATTGTTTAATGTTAATAGATGCCTTTTGAGCAGAACATTTTCTATCCAAGCTTCTAGTTCACAATTTGTGTCAAGTTGTTTGGCTCGTATTGTTTTTCATTTCGGTAAATCGAACTGTAGACCTAGTGTATGTGTTTATCGACTGACATCGCTTAACTGATCATGTGGGGTGAATTCTATCCACAGCATTAGAGGCTAGTATTGAGTGAACGTATTGGTGAACTCAAGCGCAGCAAGGGAGCCCCAGAGAAAGTCTGTATACAGTACATGTCCAAGGTAAATCCCTGGGATATATACATATACAGAAGCCTGGTTGAGAACCCCTGTGTGGTTTACCTCAAACAAGTAGTCTTTGCTAAGAAGTCATGGATATGGAATTTTTCTTGTTTAGCATGTTTAAAGTCACTGATTAATGTTACTTTGTGTGTGTGCGTGTGTTTCAGCTTTCTATAACAACATATTGTCTGCAGAAGATCCAGAGACACACAATCACCCAGCAATGGAGAAATCAAAGAGAATAACTGTAGGAAACAGCCCTGCAGAACTCATCCACAGTACTGGATTTTTTCTCCCACTATTGCTGCCTCTCTTCCTAACAAACAACATATCTATAATGTAATGAAGTGCTTTGCTTGGAGGGTTTGCACTCTTGGTTCGTTTGCTTCCTTAACAGTGCTGTAACTGTAAATGATTTACCTAGCAGACTTTCTAATATGGCTGACTATAAGTTAACTAAATAAAATGTGAACCAGTGCATGAATAACTAACAGTTCTATTTGAAATAATAATTTTTATAATCCGCTTGCATGAAATTGTAAAGTACAGCCTCAGAAAAACATAATTATTCATTCAAAGTTGAGTAAATATTACGAATACACACTAAATGTAACTAACAGCTGGTCCAGTGTCTTCGCAGTGTTGGATGCAGGAGACGTGAATGAATCACCCAGGGACACAGACTCATTAATTGCTCTGCTGCTGATTAATCGTCCTTTGTGAATGATGTTCAACTCAACATGCAAATCTGTGTCAGAGGACCCATTCTGCCAGAGTAGAGAGGCAGCAGGGACATACTGGAGACAGACAGGACACAACGGGCAAGATAACAGCTAAGACATAGGAAAGCTATTTCCACTTAAGTTAAAAAGTAGACACTGAATTTAAAGTAGAAAGCTATGAATAAACAGGGTCTGAGTTAACGACAAGTAGAGGTCCCTGTGACTTGCAGTTGACAATGAGACAAGCAGATAGCTAGTGTATTAAGTATGCCATTTTTTCCAGGCCGTTTTCTTTTCTATTTCTTTGACGCAGTGAACAGACTGCCGAGTCTTGAATGGAGGAGAGTGCCGGAAAGTGAACAGAATGCTGAAGGACAAGAGGATTGTTGTACTATCCACTACCCTGCTGGCAGGAGATGTCATTGACTCAGCAGAGAACGTCACAGGGACAGGGTGCTACAGTGTCAACGGAGCGAGCAGCCCAGCCCTCAATCACCTCGCCTCATCCACTTCATCAGCTCTTACAAGGGACGTATAGACAGGGACATCTGGAAGGTCATCATGCTTCAGAGGGAACAACTCTCCAAGATTAAATTACACCACTTTTGAGTCTCCTTTATCCAATGGTTTTAGGGAGTGGAGCGCTGGTGCATAGCTAGATAAGAGACCGTCTTCTTGAAAATGAAGGAGCGACAGCGCAAACAGATAGCATGACCATGGAGTTTTCCCGACAAGGATATTGACTCAAACAAACCATTAAATTAGGTGATTGAAATGCACAAAACTGATGGGACCCTGAAACGCATCGGAAAAAATAAAGAATCTTAGCTGAGAATGTCCTCAAAGTCTGACCTGTCAATCCTCCAGCACAGTGCTTCTCCCTCCTACAGATTCATAATTTCAATTGGCTTCCAAACGTTTGTTGAACAACAAAAAACTGCTGGAAAAACACATTGGATCAAGGGTCTAGAAACTGCAGGTTGTGAGAGACATGTTCATGGTCGGACACGTTTATGTCAAGACATCCAGAAAAGACCTGAAGAGTTAAGCATTGAGGTGGTGCCGCCACACGGCAGGCAAGCCTTGTTATGACGAAGTGCGCTTCATGCATCAGTATTCATAACAGCGCAGAGAATTTAGCAATCCCGGGACCATACGAGTGTCACATTACACAGTAACTTTGGCGAGGCCAAACAGTGGACGTAGCCAGTGACACCATGTAGGGCCACAGGAGGAGAGAGGCTCTGTCCTGTCAAACCCCTGTGTACCATCAGCCCACCAACACCCACTATAAATGTTACTGTACTCCTGAAAGCAGCCAGATATGTAGGTATTGCAAAAACATATTCAGATTTGTAGATACAGCAAAAAGTACTCAAATCAAGGCGAATGGATTCATTGATTCATTGATTTAAGTATATAGCACATGGAGAAATGCATATAAAATCTGTTTTTCAAAGTTCAGGATAAAGATTGTCACTTGTACTGTATGTAATAGTTCTGGTTAGAGGACATGAGAAGAGATACATGGCCGTGCACGGTTCAAGGCTAAACGCTTTGTGAGTCATGACATCGTTGCTCTGTCTCTCGATACAATTAGATTGCCCAGCAGCTTAGCAAACAGTCCCTCTGTTGGGAGTCTGCCGGATGATGTGACAGAGAGAGAAGACAGGAACATGACTTGCTCTTTGCATTAGTGAGACTGAGATCGGGACCGTGTCTGTTCCCTCATTCCTCTTCTGTTTTCCTCTTTCCCCAATAAGCAGCGCAGTCAACAGAAGTCAGCCCCACCATATTTTCATGCATCATTTCCTTGTTGAAAAAATTGGATTACAATTGTTTTTCACTTCAACAACCGTTGACAGACTTGACTGGGTATCTTAAGAAGTAGATAGCCCAACACACAGTTTTTTCTGTCTTCTGTTTGAAAGTCCTGGCACGTTATTGTATAGCAACCTTGCTTTTAGTTGTTTTGCAATTTCTAAAAAATGGCCCCTAGGCTCATTCATTATGGTTAAATGCAGCTCACAATAAAGTTGAATGGAATATCCATAAACAGAAGGAAAAGAGGTGAAACTCAAGGTCATGGATCTCATAGTAAATAACAATGCTGTCACATGTAGCAATTGCTAATAAAACCTTAGTCCCTATAATTATCACTCTAAAGTCATAGGAGTCAGTGATAACATTATTTGGAATAAACTGTTCTTAACTGCATTCATCCAAAGACAACTGCCTAGAGAACACCCATCTTTCTGGATACAAGCCAGCTCAGTTTCATAATCATAACCATTCTGGCTAAGCGCCAGTTCAAGTTTCCTTAAAGCCCACTAGCAGTTGCATCAGTGCTGTGGGCTCCCTGGCAGCAGATAGAACACTGGCACTCCACTGACTAAGCAGAGAGAACCTTCAGCAGAGAGGGAGGTTTTAATTAGTGTCACTTCAACCTGATGGAGGAGCCTTCAAACTTCCAGTGACTTCTCAACAGACAGCATTTTATGTATATGGTGTTGGCTCGATTTATGTTACATTTGCCTGAAACTGCAGGTACGGTAGTTGAAAGAAAAACAAATTAGAAAATTGCTCAGCCCAATTGTAATTGAGGTAATTTAGCTAGCTTCTTTATCTGACTTACAGACATGATATGACCTACTCACAATAAGTTCAAACGATTCATTCAAACATTAATCAGTTATTACGCCAGCACTATTTCATAGAGTTAAAACATGCATAAGCCGCATTTCCTTCTGAGTTGTCAGAGCGGGTCTCTGATTAGTGGTCCCAGAACTATCAAGGCTAACAGTTGCCCAGAGCTCATCGAAGGCCTGCCAGCACCAGCCGGGTGCAGAGGAGAGTTGAGCACCACTAGGCTGCCACACTGTTACCTCCTCAATACCATCGCTGTCAGGTGAACACATTGAGGAAAGTCTACTGTATATTATACTCATTTATTTTATAATAAAAAATAAATGATAAAACACTAAAATTAAAAACACAACAAAATGTATAAATATAGAAGTATTCTGTGGTGTGATATGAAGAGGGCTGTGCACTGAAGATGTCCTCGCAATCTGACAGATTTGGTGCACTTTTGCAAAGAAGAGATGTCCCATGCTAATAGACTCCTACCCAAAAAGACTGAGTGCTGTAAAAAAACTAAAAGGTGCTTCAACAAAGTATTAGTTTAAGAGTGTGCACAAAATACATCTGTATACTGGTAATTAACTGTATTATAATTTTCCAACAGGTGAAATATATCTGAATAATTTAGGGGAATAATCGAAAATGACACTTTTCTCAAATCATGAGATGTTAAATAGCATGTCAAAATTATCGGCACTCTTGTTTTTCGTACTGGGTGCACCACTCCCTTGCAAAGATAATAGCCTAATATTTTTTAGTTTAAATTTGAGAACATATTGGAAGGAATCTTAGACTGTTTCTTCAAAAATAATCTTTCCAGGTCATTGAAATCTTTTCTTCTGTGCTTATGGGCTATCCAATTTGGGTATTCAATGCATTCAAGTCCAGAGACTGAGATGGCTATTATTTCTCTGGGGATTTCAATGTGTGCTTGGTATCACAAGTTTCAACCTGGCAGAGGCAAATGTTTTCAGGTACACTGAAGAATGTGTTATACAGCAGGCCTAAACAAGGACTCAGGACCAGTGGAAGTAAACAGTCCAATAACATTCAGAACCCCCACCAAATATTCTGTACAGTTGGTATGAGCTTATTTTCTGCCTACTCAAGTTTCAGTGCCAAAACCACCACTCATGGGCATGGCCAAAGAGCACATTTTTCATTTCCTGAGCATGGTACCTGATTCCAATCCAAGTGTCAATGCCATGTAGCACACTCCATTGACTTAAATTTTGTCAGTTGCTCTTAATTAAGGACTTGTTATGGCAACCTTTCCAAATAGGCGGCTGGCATGGAGCTGATCTAATTGTACCCACTGCCTGCCTTATGAATGTCATCAACATTTTGTCTTATTTAATTTGTGATTTATTCGCCTTTCCAATGGTAGATGAAAAAAATATTTTACATGTGTGTTATTTCATTTCTATACCCCAGTAAAACAGGACGCCATGGAAGGCCATAATACAGTTCCTTAAGACTGAGATGTACTGTAATAAAAAAAAGTTGAATCCAAACTGCAGAATGCTGATTTAAGTTTTTATGATTTTGATTGTACAAATCCTTACAGGTGCCAATGCTTTTAAAGTAAAACATTTAATTTTTTACCTTGACAGTTTATGGATTTGATATGGCAACATTTCATTCTCCAACAACTAAGCTAGTGTCTGCTACATAGTAATTATACATAGTATAATTGGTAAAACGCTAGACCTTTGCTGTATAAATCATTGCTGACAGGCTGTCCAACAAACTAGTAAAATTGAACAAATCACCAAAAAATAAACCTTGATTGTTCAGTCAGTAACCTTACAGCCACTTACCCGTGAAACTGAAAACTCAAGAGTTGGGATTCTACAAGGCTTTTGTTCACGTCTTGTACACTCACTGGAGCTGTCATATGTGAGTATGACTTGTAAAAGTGTGCTTTAAATATTTTTTTGTGACTGCTAAGCAAACAAATAAGATACTTTCTTTAAAACCAAATCTAGTAGTAGCTGCAACCAGGCTATGGCGTAATACCTTGATGGAGGCTTGACTGTCCTAATATCATTAGCCAGTTGCATGTACATACATTCCAAGTGTAAAATGTTGTCTACATGCTATCTGAAGCATGAACTATTTTCCTGCCTGCACATAATAGTCAATCCTGCCAAAGGACTAATTGCACTCAGATGGTAAAACTAATTAATAATAAAATCACTCAAAGAAAACATAATATTTTAAATGTACTACTGATGTATAGTTTGCATTCAATTTATTGTTTTTTAATTCGTTTTTTCGACTCTACAAACATGATTAAAATACTCCAGATGTTTTGTACTAGTAAGAATTTGAAACATCATAAGTGTCAGAAATCTTTAGAGAAAAAATAACACAAAAGGAGAAAGTATCTAATTCTGCAATAATCAAAGCTTGAAACATCAAACATTCTTCAACCTTTTCCAGAAATGCCCCCAGTAAGGTGTTGTACAACAAATTATTAACATTACAAAAAATTATTAGATTAGATTCAACTTTATTGTCATTGAACAGTACAAGTACAGTACAACGAAATGCAGTTAGCATCTAACCAGAAGTGCAAATATAAGTGCTGAAAAATGTAGTAAGTATTAAGTATATGTATGTACAAGTATTAAGTATATGTATGTACAAGTATTAAGTATATGTATTTACAAGTATTAAGTATATGTATGTACAAGTATTAAGTATATGTATTTACAAGTATTAAGTATATGTATGTACAAGTGGAATGTATAGGTGTGCACTTAATGCAAATGCATTACATATGGCAATTCTAAATGTGCAGTGGAAAATTCACAAATGTACAGAAAATGTACAGGTATTAGGTATAATGTATGTACAAGTGAGATAAATAGTTGTAGCAATCCTCAATGGCATTCTGAATTTGCAATCCAAGCAAATTGGAGTAGGGTAGCATGTGCAAATGATGTACATGTTTTAAAATAGCTCAAGATAATATGCTTCAACACTGACAATGTTAACATGTTGTCTCCTTAGTGTTGGTGGCAGCTCAGTTGCGACTAGTTTATGTGTTACAAAGCACTTATATATCAGTGTAGAGACAAACTGGCGTCGGTGATAACTGTAGGCTATAGGACATCCAAACAAAAACACTCTCATGATTTCCCTGAGTAGGTTATAGCCTTGAGTTGGATACAATTGTATAATCACCACCAAAGGTCAGTACCTCTCTCCATTACCACAACTGTCTCACACTTCCAGTATACCCTAACCATATCAATCGTCAAAATCCATGGCAATTGTAAAGATCTGAATGGTTTCGGCAACAAAAGCAATGACAACACGTACAGGCGTGCAAATGTATTTACATACTGCAGGTAACATACATTACTCCCTAACGGAGCGTAAAGTTACGTGAAATGTAGACAACTAAACGGAACATGAGAAAACCAGCACACTGTCAATCCATGTAGGCTAAACTCGACTGCAACATTGACCACATTTCGCACATCGAACATTTCTCACACAGATAGAGACAAGCATTCAATACCCTACCTTATTTCATCCTTGAATTCTATATGGGTGTCGGTCGCACAATACTTGCTATCCTGTTGGTCTACATGTCCGAAAGATATGTCCGTTTTATCTTGTCAGTCAGTAATATGACTGATAAGAAGAAAATCGCGTTGGTCTAAAATATCACACTGGTTTAGAATGGAGGTCCTTCTCAAACGAATCGAATAAACATCGTTTACTGGTCCGCGGTATTGCCCCCCTTCCCCTCCCCCTGAGTGTCGAAGGATAAACGAGGCTAAAGTGGAGCTCGCCGGCTCACTGCCGTAGACTTCCCATTACAGTGGCTCATTCACGTTTGCAGTGAAGATGCAGTTCTGTGGCAACCGGTGAGCGGTGATGCTGCGGCGTTTGGTCCATTGAGACATGAAATGAGAGGTGGGGGTGTCGTTAGGCCCGGGCTTCTGGGGCTATAGCCCCTGTTTTTGATGTACTATTTTTATTTTGAGTTTGTGTAATGATTTATGCCTTACAGACAGGGTTTTTACTATGAGGACACCGAGGTCTGGACTTATCAGCACTGTCGCCCCACAGTCAGAGACCCTGACGTGAGACCTGAAACGAACTACCCCAGCTCGGATTGAGGCTCAGCCGACAAAAGGATGGCTGGCGGTGTTTTTTCGGGATGCCAGCAAACGGCTATTTAAAAACGTTATGGCGACACCTGCTGTGGTCAATTCCCAAACACGCAAAACCCTACTGGAGAAGCAGTTCACGAATAACTAGAAAGACGTTTACTAAGTAAATGTTGTCCTTACCTGCTTGTTTACATTAACCAGGCGTATTACTTTGAAGTTTGGATAGCCAAACCACTTGAAACAGTGTTGGTTTGATCCCTCTAGCTTCAACGGCCCAAGAGATTCTGTTTTAGGGTAAATTAACGGTAATTATGCAAATACCGGTGATTAACATAGTCATTGTCATACAAGTTTAAGAAGGATAAGTTGGGATACACTAAACATTTGGAACAAAATTGGTTTGTTCTCTTTACGTAAAAAGGTTTAAGAGAAATGTTCGAAAAACAAGTTTAAGATGGGAATAGCCTTGACATGTGAAATAACTTGAACGGTTATAGGCGTTTAGGGATGATTAGCATTAATCATGCAAATTAGGCTAATTATTATAGTCAGAGTTCATAAACGTTTCATCATTTTAATTTGAGATAGCCTAAACATGTCAGCCAGAGTTGATTTTATCTCTATAAACAGTTCAAGAGATACGGTTTGGGGTTAATATACACTATGCAAATTACGCAAATTAAAATAGTGCATTGTTTATAAACATTGAATATAATCTCAAGTTATTATCACCTTCCTGCAGTTGGCTAAATTACACAGTTTTTGATAAGTGGAAATATTTGTTGTTTTTTTCGCCATTCAAGGCTGGTAAGCACATATAATAAGATGTCATGGTAGCATACCTGCTGGCAGAGACTGCTATAGCAATAACCCATGGAAGTGCTCTGACCATATTCGCCAGCAAGAATTAAGAAATTAAGAAAATAACATAAACAGAGCCGGACTTCACCATGTCCAAAAGTGGCTACCAGAAGTTCCTAATACTTTGCTTTACAGAGAGGTGTCTTGTACTAAGACCGACAATAGAGTTGCACTCTGTTGTCATGCTGAGGAAGAGCTGAAGTAACAAGAAGCAAGCAACAATTCCAGGGGTCCCCAAACTTGGGGTTGGGCCAATGTGAGTTACCTTAAGAAAATCTTTACTTATCTTGTCTTGTATATGCAATACAATGATTGTCATTTTTGCCTGTTTCAGTCATTTTAGAGTTTTAAAATTGTATACTAACGCAGTAAATTACTACTATATTTCAACTTTACTACTAAGAGAATACCTTTAATACATCTGTTGAATACTAAATGTATCTTATATAAAATACATATTTACAATATGAGAGGCTTAAATGATCAAGTATGTGTTTTATTGCTTTATTCACTGGAATCTCCTACTCAGTGTACCTATATGAATCTGAATACATAAACAAATGTATCTTAAAATAACAAACTAAAAAGATGTATTCCTTCACTGGTCTGTGCAACAAATTAATGCATTTTGATTCATTTCTTCATGTCAGGAGTACAGCTACATCTTGGCTAAGCCCCAAGTGTCTTTAAATTCTAGAAACACCAATGCAGCCATGGGTAACACAGGTCCCTGATAAAGAGTGGGCTGTCCTTTACAACAAAGACTACCTGTATTTCACACAGGAATAACTGTAGCCCATACGATGACCATCATTTGGCAATATATTATATACACACGGGAGAGAATTTATTATGTGTTTATATGAGAATATAACAAGTGATATTTAAATATAGAATACCTTTAGTTGTTGGTGAAAATTGACTTCTTAGTAGTTCTGCTTGTGTATGTTACCACTGCACTGAACACAGGGTTGCTGTTGTATTTCTTTTTGTCTTGGCAGAGATACACAGAGGTACACTCCTGAACACACCACTCAAATGTCCCACACAGATGGTATAATCTGACACTCCACAAGGTTTAGAGTTAGATGCCACTAGCAAAAAGTATTTTTTTTCTGGTTTAGAAGTGAGGTTAAAAAGCGACAATTAGAGTTAGAATTGATGTAGGTTTTAGATTCAGGCATTAGGATTTAGATTTAGGATCATAGTTAGGCATTAGTACCAGGTAAGGTTTAGTCAAGATAAGGGTTAGATTAAATGTAAGAGTAGGGGTAGGTTTAGGGTTATGAGAAAAAAAACACTAGGATATTAAAACAAATATATGTGTGTTTGTTTAGGTCTCGTGTGTGAGTGAGAGAAAAACAGATGGGTGTGCTTTATGTAAAGTAGAGAGGATCTCTTCTTTTTACTATAAACATCATAAATACTGAATGATGATATATTTGGGATGTGCATGGAAAGATGTGTTTATTCCTGAAAGATAAACCAATTTTTATGATTAGTTCATTCAAATCTTCCAAAGTCCAGGTGTCCTCTTTTGGGGATGGGAATAAGTTGGATCCTGTAATTTTTATTTTGCTACCCAGGATCATATCAATCTGGCTGTTAATGAGACTTTTTTGTCAGAAAATAATCAGGATCAGATCCAAAAATCACAGTATCAACATCAAATAATTTTATTTTCCGTGATTTTAACAGGCTTACACCTTGCCATCTACTGGTTAAGTTGTAGTCCTACATCTACACTTTCAGATCAACTCCATGAATAAAGTTATACTGACTGAAAGGCAACTCTCAAATCAATTTCAGCATATTTACTGTAAAACAATAAATGCATTCAACCAAAAAGCTGTGGGTGAGGGGAATGGTTTTTAAATGGTTTTGACTATGTTTGTGTGCATGCTATTTTTTGTTTCTTTGCAAAACTTTTATTATATATGCAGACACACACAGTGCTTTCCCTGACAAAATTATAGTAGTATAGTCATGGCAAACAGTAGTGGCACTATTCAAATAATGCACTATTTCCTCTGGAACACTGTTGAAACTGAATTGTATTCACATACTATATGCATTTCTTTGGTTTGCAGTTTAACAAAACCCCAAAATCCTAATTATTTACTAAATCTTAGGTATTTCCACAAAGAAATCCTAAAAATCCAATAATATTGGCACCTACTAGAAAGTTAGAATTTGTTGTTGCACAGTTGATTCATCTTAATGTTGTAAATTAACTCACCTGTGAGGAGTTGCAATTGTTTGCAGTATGAACATCACAAATGTGACCAGTTTGAATAGAGAAAAGGACTGATTATTTTATTTTGTGTTACTGTCTGTCCCGGAATGAGAATGGGGAAGAAAACAGAGAATTGTCTATGAATTGTCAGACACAAGATTATAGCCAAGCATATACAAGTCCAAGTCTGTCTCCAGATTCATTATTTTTCCTGTTTGCACTGCAAGTAATGTTAAAGACGTTAAGCCAACTTCTGTGTATATGGCCACAAGAATAAACTTGAGGGAACATCGCGGCGAAGGATTGTTCAAATGGTGGAGGAAACACCTCAATCAACTGTTTCCTTCCTAAAATCCTGAAGGTATTTGTAAATACAGACTAGGGCGCAGTCCTATTATAGCAACTTCTCTTGGGTGAGAAATTAAGCAGTGTTGCTCTGTTGACCTGTTGAAAGTGTTCAATACAGTGGATCTTACTGACAATTAGTGGTCTTCATTGGGCCTGGCCAAGGAAACTTTCCTCTGGTATCAAAATTACAATGACAGAACCCAGGCAATTAGAACTGATGGAATTCATTTTTCAGTCCAATATTGTTCAAACTGTATAGTAATGAAATCTGTAACTCTGTAAGACATTGTACATTTAATTTTTATGCCGATTAAACAGTACTATGTGCTTTGGCTCCCTCTTTTGAACAAGTGATTTCTTGTATTTTTATTGTTGTAATACAGGGCAGAGCTCTCAAAGACACCTTGGTAAAAAATAAAAACCTGGAAATTGTGTGTAGCTTGTGATGTGCCTTATTGTACTCTTATTTATCCCTATTTCACTCTTATGCTATATAAAGTCGAATAACCCTGTTATATTGTGCAACCTTTAAGAAATATAACTTTAAACTTGGCTTTTGCGTGTCACTATGTAAAATCCCATAGGAATGCATTATGTCCAGCAGAGATACATAAACATTTTATGAAATGCCTTCATCAGGAAACAATACATTAACAAAAAGACAAAACATATCTAAATATAGATGTTCAGCTGTAATACAAAATGCACATTTAACCTTTTACACACTAGGGTGGCAGTTATCCAAAAAGCAGGCATTTGAAAACTGCCATGGAATCAGATATTGCACTTAAGCATCCAAGATATCTGAAATTGTATTTCTTCTGGTCTAATCACTGACATCTTGTTGTTTCCTATACGGTGCATCTAATAAAAGTTGGCTGTTTTGCTGTGGTCAGTTCTCAAAGTTATTACATACATATCTCAGTAAGCAGGTCATTTCTCCTTGAAGATGCAAATATTATTTGCAACATGTAGGCCATTGATTCATTCCTGATTCTATTATGTCGTTTTATTGAATTTAGGCTGAAAAAGAAATGTCCCCTGGACAATCTGGGTTACAAGATGGCATGTTTCATTAAGCAACAGCAGGCTTGCCTTAGGGGTGCCAGATGTGTGTGTTGTGTGTGCGTGTGTTCCGGATTCCCTGCCTAAAGATGTTTCCTTTCATCATCTGGGGCAGTTTGTGCTCCCCTTAATTTTCTATGGTATATTTCATGTTTCCACAATATGTTTGAAAACACAAATCCCATATGTGGCCTTATGTAAGGCATACCGTACCTACACAGCCTGTTGCACTGTCACCCTGACCCTAGCTTCAAAAAAACATTTAGGTTCTGACACTCTCTGTGGGCCATTGTTCTAATGACAATAACTTATTTGACCTATTCGAAGTTTACTACAACTTGCAATGGCCCATTTTCAAATAATCCTTCACTTACATAAAAAGAAGTTACTTTATGTTTTCTGTCAAGCATCATTCTTTTTTGTGTCCCTGGGAAATGCTATGTAGGTGAAATTATTTTTCAGTGAAATACTTATCAATGTTTTATAGGTTGTTTATGTGATTGCATTTTCCATGCTTTGAACAGTTTTATAAATCCTGACACACACAGAGGGGCAATGTTAGCTTGCACCATTTGCCTGCTGTGTGAGTAATCTCCAGTTTTAAATTGAACTGACAAAAACAACTTTCTGTCCATTCCTGAGAAATGGGAGGAACATTAATGATGCTTGATGGGATAAGACCATGACAAATATCTCAGCATTTCTAGTCTTAGGGTAAATGTAGATGTAGATTGGCCAAAAAAGCAGATAGTCCATAGCTAAAGTTAAACACCTACCATTTTGTACAAGATTCACTTGCACTAAGGAGTAATCAGAAACATTTTTGCCACATCCCTTATAAAGACACATCATTATTATCCCTTTCTGCATAGCTGGAGAATAATTGATGCAGTCTTTTAGTGAGAGAGGTAGACACATGCACAGCTGTAGCAAAATTGCATGAATGTTAGTCCATCATGTCCCATGTTGTTGCTACATTATCTCTGCATGACTTCTGAAAATTGAGTTGTACATCGTAGATGGATGCAATTAGCATTTCAAAGGACTACTGGCCTACAGAGTCAGGATGGGAAGGAGAGGTGGAGGTTTCAGCAGCTTGCATAAACAGTGATGCTGACTGATCAGTATGCTTCACTGTAAAATTTGAATGTAAACACCTGGACTGGGTAATACAACCATCACACAATCAAAGACCAAATAAATGCTTGCCAAGGTTAAGTTTAGGGTTTGGGCTGGATTTAGAACAAATATTAGGGAAAGGTTTGAGTGTTAAGGTTAGGGATTGGATCAGGTTTAAGGGTATTATATAAAGCAAGGTTTTAATGGATGTTAAAACATGAAAATGGTTTATAACATAAATATATTAAGGGCTTATAGAGAATATATTTGGTGGAATTCCACTTCACTAATCAATGCTTTATTTAGACTGATGGCACACAGGATGATACAGAGAAGAACTGGTTCAGTGTCGTTATCCTTGGAAAAGGAGGTGGTTCAAAGAATAAAAAATAAGGGAGGCCAGTAAAAAAAACTCAAACTGGTGATCTTGTTTTAATCTCCTAGCACTTCATACCTTGCCTCATTTTTAGAGTAACGAGTAAGTGTGGAATCTGCATAATAATGAAATATTTTAAATGTATTATGAAGGTATGTTTCATTGAAAGTTAGATGAGCCTAGGTAAGAGAGCAACAGGAACATCTGTGTTTAGATTCTCTCTTTCAGTAGGTTGTGTTCCGATGACCACAGGAATGTTTACACTGACCATCTGCCTGGGGGGTTATCGTCTTGGAAACAGGATCTTTGCTAGGTAGACACGCCCTTCAATCTATATATCAGCTTGTAACCAGCATTACAGTGAAAACATTTTGGACAGTCATTGAAATAGGACAACTCTGCCGGATTATTCCAATAAACACAGAACGTATTTTCTCCCTTGATTTGTGTAGGTTCTCTATTATTTAACCTTCATCCGTAGCCACTAAAATCAATCATAGGTCAACACTTCCAGTTTCTTCATACATTGCCAGAGCCAGTGGTGAGGCAGGATCACCTGGGTGACCATCCGCCGGCGGTTCTGCATGTATGCCATCACTTTCTTCTTTCTCTGCTACACACAGCTGCTGTTCTGGGTCCCTTTTATCCTCCCCTGATTTGGTGCAGATGAAGCCTGATTTGGTGCAGGTGTGGCTTGTCAAGGGTTGGCATCCAGGCTGCGTTCAGACACTCCATTTTGCAACCCTGGGCCAGGTGGTTCTCCCTGGGGCACTGGCCTGACGCTGATTCAGGATGATGTCCGACATAGTTAAGGTTTCAACTTTTGGCTTCAACAGTTCAGTTACCACTCATTTTGGTTGGGGAAAAATGACTGTTTTAATAATGTTGGGGATGACGAGTTGGCGAATAAGAAAGGGAGAGTTGTTTTCCCTTAAAGGGGTGATGCGGAACGTTGGCTAATTTGACAAGGAATGGCGTAGCCTGCCCGCTTCTCTCCACGGCTTTATTATCCCGATTTGTGCACCCAGGGTCATGTACAGAAAGAATACAACCCTCCTTCTGATACCTTGAACTTGTTAAACAGACCAACTCCCTCTCACAATCTGAGTGGCTATACAAAGAAGTAGTTGGCTATGCACATGAGTATAGATTTATCTTTATCCATGGCTGAGCGCTGGTCAAAATCTCTCCTCTTATCAAATCTCTCCTTTGGTTGCTCAGGAAACCCTGGCATGACACGCATGTTCATAGAGAATTAAGTAGTCGTACTGCATGGTTCTACAATTGCCTGCCCTACCTCTACAAAATGACTGAGGATTAATTAACCTTTAGTGGTCAATGATCTACAGTTATTACACTTGTTCACTAACAGAAGCAATGATTTGCTAGGCTGCTTTTTGAAGACCTTTCCCTGAGCACAAAAACACTCAGTGTTTTTGTGAGACACTGTAAAGGATATAGAGGAATGGTTATTTGCACTGATCCCAGGAATCTTCCTCTCCAATAGGAGTTATACAACTACCTGCAGCCAGTGTGGACCTGACATGCCTACAAAGGGACAAGCAGACCCTCATTAATTACATTGCACCAAGAGCCTTTGAAAGTCAAGATAGATTTATGCTTCAGTATACCTGAGTGTTTGTAAAGTAAATTAGTCATTGTTGCATTTTTCTTGCCAATGCCTTACTAACACAAACATTCTCAGCATAGTTACTTCATAAGGCAGCATGTAATTCATTAAAATTCCAGAATATTCTCACATCTAGAATTTTGCAATGTACTCTAAAAAGCTTCATGCTGTATATGCTTTGAAGTGATTGTTGAAGACTGTTGGATATGTTGATAAATATGGCTATGGCTCACTTAAACAGAAGCTTTAACTTATGTCAATTTGTCAAAACATTTTGGATTAACATATACTGCTCAAGATATTCTATTCTCCACAATAGTCTTTTTTGATAAGATACATTATTCTCTGTGCATTCTTACTGTAAGTTTTGTGCATCTACACAGGGATTTTTAGGACAGTTGAGGATAGACGAGAACAATGGAGGATGTTGAGACATAATACCTGGGGAGAAGCTGTGTTCCTGTTCCTTGCCAGATTCTGCTCTGAGAAAATCTAATTAGCCATTCTCGTCTTTGAAAAGCTGTTCCCTCTATGCACTTCTTAATAAGTTTATACAGGACCCAGTCCAGTACTAATAAGCTGTCTATCAGAAGGCCCACAAACAATATAGTAAAGCATATACTGTACTACAATGTATGTATTTTGCATATACTTGATATATGACCAACAAATGTTAATCTTCTGTTATGTTGATGCACAGCTTTGATGCTTACTTTTAACTGTAAAAATATGAGAGATTACAAATTACTTTTCAATAAAGTTAGCACTAAATACATTTGTTAGACATTTAAATCTTCATGCACAATTGATCAAACTTTCAGAATAGGAACCAAAAGAACAATACAACCTCCTTGGCAAATTATAGGCATAAGACACCTCAGAAGAGTCAATATATCACAAAAGATACAAAATATCAGCATAATATAAACATCTTTTAAGTCAGCCTATAGCATTGGAAATTCCCCTTACTCAGCACAGGACCTAGTCAATACATTCACAGAAAACCTTTATGATGTCACCTCAATGAAAGTTATCCAAATCAATAATGTGCTAGGTTAAGTTGTAATCGTTTTGCTGCAGGCTACAGACATGATTATGATGAAGCTGTGTGAAATGAAATCCAATGTTGGACAGAAAACAGAATATTGTCACCCTATGTGTAATAGCGTAGCAAGACTAACGAACATAAAGTCATGCTCAAACGTTTGCATACCCTTGGAGAATTGGTAATATATGTACCATTTGTAAAGAAAACATGAGTGAGCAGGGAAAACACATGTCTTTTATTACTTATGGGATTCACATTCAACTGTAGGTCATAACAGAATGGCACAATCATAAAACAAAACATGGCAACAAAGAAAAAAATGGACTGACCTCTGTTCAAAAGTCTGCATACCCTTAGTTCTTAATACCGTGTATTGCCCCCATTAGCATCAATAACAGTGTGCAGTCTTTTGTAATAGTTGTCTATGAGGCCCCAAATTCTTGCAGGTGGATAGTCTTGGCAAAATGCCTCCAGGTCATGCTTTGATCGTCTTGCATGTACCATACGTTTGCGGCCTCCCCAGAATGTCTCAATGATATTAAGGTCAGGAGAATGTGATGGTCACCCCAGAACCCTCAAATGTTTCTGCTGTAACCACTGGAGGGTCAACTTGGCCTTGTACTTAGGGTCATTGTCATGCTGGAAAGTCCAAGAGCGTACCATGCGCAGCTTTCGTGCAGAATAATGCATATTGTCTGCCAGTATGTTTTGATAACATGCTGCATTCATCTTGCAATCAATTTTCACAAGATTCCCTGTGCATTTAGAGCTCACACACCCCCAAAACATCAGTGAGCCACCACCATGCTTCACAGTGGGGATGGTATTCTGCCTTGTTGACCCCTCTCCAAACATAGTGCTTATGGTTGTGAAAGTGATTGAACAGTGCTGACTGGCATTTGCAAGGCTTTGGATATCTTTTTATATCCTTTTCCATTACCTTGTTATGCAGGTCTTTTGACAGTTCTTTTCTGCTCCCCATAGCTCAGTGTCTAGCCTGCTCAGTGCATCTACGTGAGAGCTAACAAACTCATTGACTGTTTATACACTGATTGCAATTTAAAAAGCCACAGGCATGGGAAATTCACCTTTAATTGCCATTTTCACCTGTGTGTGTCACCTTGTGTGTCTGTAACAAGGCCAAACATTCAAGGGTATGTAAACTTTTGATCAGGGCCATTTGGGTGATTTCTGTTATCAACTATGTGATAATACGGTGGATATAAAAGTCTACACACCCCTGTTAAAATGCCAGGTTCTTGTGATGTAAAAGAATGAGACAAAGAGAAATCATGTCAGAACCTTTTCTTAGTTGCATCTCAGAGCAAAAGCCATGGTTCGCAGAGAGCTTCCAAAGCATCAGAGGGATCTCATTGTTGAAAAATATCAGTCAGGAGAAGGGTACAAAATAATTTCCAAAGCATTAGATATACCATGGAACACAGTGAAGACAGTCATCATCAAGTGGAGAAAATATGGCACAACAGAGACATTACCAAGAACTGGATCTCCCTCCAAAATTGATGAAAAGACTAGAAGAAAACTGGTCAGGGAGGCTTCCAAGAGGCCTACAACAACATTAAAGGAACTGTAGGAATTTCTGGCAAGTACTGGCTGTGTGCTACATGTGACAACAATCTCCCGTACTCTTATTTGAAATGGGCTATGGTGTAGGGTGGCAAGACAAAAAGTTGCCCCCCATGTGCATGAACGATGAATACAGTGAATATAAAAAGTCAGGTTCTTTTACATCACAAGAACCTGGCATTTTACCACATACTTTTTATATCCACTGTAGTTGTGGTGGGCTAGTGACGCCATTTGCTAGCTAGCATCTGACATGTTGCCTGCAGCTATACAGCCCCATACACAACAAACTGCGATGCACTGTGTGTTCTGACACTTTTTTTATCAGTACCAGCTTTAACTTTTTCAGCAATTTGAGCTACAGTAGCTTGTCTGTTGGTTCGGACTACACGGGCCAGCCTTCACTCATCACGGCATCAATGTGCCTTGGCCACCCATGACCCTGTCACCGGTTCACTACTATTCCTTACTTAGACCACTTTTGATAGGTACTGACCCCTGCAGACCAGGAACACCCCACAAGGGCTGCAGTTTTGGAGATGCTCTGATGGTCATCTAGCCATCACAATTTGTCCCTTGTCAAAGTCGCTCAGATCCTTACGCTTGCCCATTTTTCCTTCTTCTAACACATTTACTTTGAGGACAGAATACTGCTGCCTAATATTTCCCACCCACTGACAGGTGCCATGATAACAAGATAATCAATGTTATTCACTTCACGTTTCATAATGTTATGCCTGATCGGTGTATAACATCATTCTGGTGACCAACTTTGTGTTTTCAATCATAGTTTGCCTTTTTAACGACACAGTACTTTATTTGACAAACTGAAAATCAAGCACTCCCTACCACATACACAGTATTGAAGAATTGGTAAGAAAATGATAAAGGCCAGTACTGAAGATGTGTTTGTTTATTTCAGCAGATGCTGGTAGTGATAGACAACATATGGAAACATAATACATATATGCAAATAATACATATAAGCAAAGTTAGATTAAATTAGAAAATACTTTATTGTCATTGAACAAAAGAAGTGCAAATGGAAGAGGGACGAAATGTACAAGTATTAAGTAGTGTTAGAAATCAGCCGTTTATATAGTGGTGAAATAATGATCACGTATCCGGTCGTCAAGGGAGAGAGTCATTTAGTTATTTATTGTAGAATTTGATAGTCTATTGTTCATGATGTTGCAGAGTCGATCTTACTCGGTCTTGCAAACACTTCAATCTCATCTCAAAGAAACTTCCGGTTGCCCTCTACTTTATAGACATCGCAGGACAGAATACACAACACAGTACTGCAAGCCCATTGGTTGACAACTGTCGCCCTTTGACTGAATGTGACTTCCTGTGAATGGATTAACTGATGTTCTTTGGTTAACATAACAAGTATACAATCAAACACTTTGACAGTATAATGTATGCTGCAAGTGGGATGTATAGATGTGCAAATAAAGGCAAATGCAAGTACAAATGGCTATACTAAATGTGCAAGAAGGCAAATTGAAGGTGCATGTGCAACTGAAATGCAGGAATAGAAGCAATGAGGTTCCTGATGTAGATGTGTACATGTAGCAACTGAAAATGTCCTAACCAGACATGTAGCAAGCAGTGTCAGAGTCAGAGAAAACAAGTATTAAGTATTATGTATGTTACAAGTGGAATAGATGTGCAACGAAGGCAAATGTAATTACAATTAAGTTGACATACAAATAAATAAAAAAACAGCATCGGCAGGTGATGAGCATTATGGTCTAACGGGATATGAGGGGATGGGTAAATCATATACATGAATTTACTGTTGATCCTAATTTACACATCTACAGTTCCAGTATGTGCACATTTGTAGATGCATGTAGATAGCAGAGGTTTGAGTGCGGTTTAGTGCAGATATATAGTTAACAGTCTGGAGGTGTCTTGATGCACAGTGTTGTTAGTCTCTGTTGAACAGATGGCCGGGTGCTGAGGGCTACAGCACAGGGAAAGAAACTGTTCTTCGTGGCAGGATTTTTTTGGTCACAGTTGACCTGCACTGCCCGCTTGCCCTACACCTACTGAGGAACTGGAACAATGAATTAACAGAGGTGGGACGGGTCAGCAAAGTTAATATCACCACTTTGATCAAAAAAATCATCCAACTTTGGAGACCTTGTAGGAGTTCCAGATCATCCGACTGTCACGGCAACGCACTGTAAATAGTGTAACATCAATTCCATTACGCTGACCCAGCTCTCCCCATTCCTTCTGTCCTATCTGTGAGGAGCTAGGACGAAGTGTGCAAAATCTGTCACGTAATTTGCAAAGTGCCAGCTTAGATTTCCTCGCCTGTCAGAATGAATTGATTTGCTTTGGTTCAGAGACACAGCCACACATGGAGTATGGAAATAAGGCAGGAGAGCCTGGAGCCTGGTTGCATTTCACCATGATGCTCCCTTGTGGATATCTGTTAGTATGATAAAATACTACATTCATGCGTAGAATAAGTAAGGCCACGTTCTCTTGGTCAAAGCGGGATGCAATCATTTCACTAAGGGGATGTTGAGAAGAGTCTGGAGTTAATTGATCAATCAATCAGTAAAATGTATTTTATAAATGCAATGTATTTAAAATATTTATTTTTTACGGCCAATACTTCATTTTTCATATGATAAACACCTCTCAAAAAGCCCTTATATCCTAGCTAGACTACCCACAACACCACAATGTAATAATGACGAGACTAAAATAGAGCTTTATGTGGAGAGGGGTCAACAAGCCTTACATCAGACCCTTTGATAAAAGATCGAGACATTTAGTCCACAATGATACCCCCTCTGAGTTCATTCCTGACTGGATTCAGTGTTCCTCTAAACACAGCCCGGACAAAATGTGCCATTGGCGTGTATCTCTCTTCTTCATGTGGAGGGCTGGCATTAAAATATGGACTCCTCCTCATGCTAGTGCCCCCAAGATGTCACGCCAATTATCTGTCTCTGTGGGAGCAGCCTATTTGTGGATGAGTTTGTTAAAAGAAGAGCAGGAAGCCACAGTGTCTCCGTATCATCTCCTGCTCCTCAGTGGACAGACAGGCATGCCACATGTCTTCTCTCACTGTGGGCCCTATAGGGTTGGCTTACCAGAGTCATGACATGGTTGTTGTGACATCACAGAGCATGTGAGCCACAACCAATTTATTCCACTCTCAGAGCTGCCGTGTCAGAATTGTTGCAGTCCTGAGCTTCTTTGCTGCTCAATTTTGGATATTTTCAAACTGATATTTTACCTTATAACCCAACTCTGTCAAATATCAAGACGCCCACTCCTTTGCCAGTGGGGGCATTTAATTTTAAACACATTTGATGTTTCCTGTTACCAGTTGGCTGTACTTGTGTTAGAGCTAAACATGTGGTAGCAAGCAATCTAAAGGCTTTCACTGTCAAATTACTTTAATACCGTATAGAAGAAGAAGAAGCTGATTACCTATTCTGTAGTTTGTGGAACATTTACCCCTATACAAAACTATAAAACAGGAGCAAATGATCAGGGCTACCAGGGTCACAGATAGATTTTACAACGCCTGGAACAATTTCACAAGGTAAGACAGTTAATTAAAAGACAGAGATGAGAAGCCAGAAGCAGTTGTCAAGAGGTTGTTAGGGTAGATGGGTACAATAAATGTTGTCATGGAATCCAGTGTAATGCAGGAACCGTGAAGGAAAGACAGGGACAACATGATGGCCAGCTGATCAACCTCAGCCCACCGGACACAGGAACATTCAAAACAGCCAAAATGCCAGTGAGAAAGGGATAGAGATTGAAGTGAACAGATGATTATGTAAGATATTGGTTGACAGGAAGAGACATAAAATATGGAAAGAGGCCATGTAGCATTTAGCTAGGCTGGGAAGACCTGAGCCCACGCCACACTGGCCCTGACTGACTCTATAATCTGCCTTTCACTGATTGCTCTTTCACTCAGATTGGGAATCTTTTAACCTAATTAAATAGGCCTCCTGTTTCATAAGGATGGGCAGGGATTGTCACAGTTAGCTTACTGAGATTGCATGTTTACTAAGATTGGCGCTCAATCTCACCAACATGAATATTGTGCAGCTATGTTTTCCTGAATCATTCCAAGGAATTAGTTGTACCATGTCCCATCATGTCTGTGAAATACAGATCTATGATCCAAGGATATGGCCTTTTTAATTATCATTCATGTCTGTGTCTGATTTGGTCGTGCTGGGAAAAAAAAAAAAAACCTGTTCCCCATCTGCCCATTTGTCCCTGTGGTCTAGATATGACCTGTGCTGTCTCTGTAGTTGTAGAAAGTATCTTGAGGTTCGGGTTTTACCCAGCAGCTGATGGGATTGTAGCATTTATTTTGTAAGTGTGACAGAAAAAGCTACTCTGTCTATTCATTAAATGATTTTAAAAAAAATAGTTGCTCAGCAACATGAGGAGTAATGAGCATGTGGTGCATAGGTTATCTTCAAGACCTTAATCCTGATGTACAAAACTGTATACACAATTCATTATGTTAATTACCCACATCAATCATTTTGAAAAGAAAAAAAGAAAAAATCAACACCTACACAGAAATAAAATGAATCCATCATGAAAAGTAAAGGCATTAATCATGCAGTCAGTAAATGAGACAATGGCCTTTGGTAGACCATGTGAACAGAGTGGAGATGGATCATTTTTGGTCTGCAGGTCAAATATCGAATTCTTCACAGTGGCTACCTTCTAATGATGTGCTGCTGTATGGACCGAACATAAATGGATATTGGTACCAACGATTAACTTCAATTTTTCTTCACATTGTTAGTTCCATACATTGCCTGAGCTTTTGTAAATGTATCCCCACTGATGTACTGTAAACTGTTTAAATACGTTGTGTATGTATACCACAGGTATGACATAACCTTTTGCTGTTCTAATTGCGTTGGTAACCAGTTTGTTAGACAGGTTACCAATGCAAAAAGAGCATCTCTGGGGGTTGTGGTATATTGCCAAGCGCTGTGTGTTTAGACTAAGAACAGTTCTTAGCTGTGGTATATTGGCCAGCAACCACACAACTGAGATGTCTTGCAGTTTAAATCTGCATCATTAGCTGGCCCGGGCATTTTGGTTGAAACAGTATGAACATTAAATCCCACGTAGAGAGAGAGAAATCTGTATCAACAGATAAAGATAAAACAAACACACAGCCAGACTGTGAGATAATTATCCAGTCCAGTTTGCATTTCTCTTCTTCCTGCCTAGGTATTTGGCCCTGATGTTTGACCTATGACACTGTATCTGAGCTCAAACACTCAACCTGCACCAGGAGGGAAGAGGACTGGACCACCTGACTGACTTTGATGAGCAATTGCAGTCCAGGCCAACCGGCTCCCCGGAGGGAGACATAAAACAAGCCATAGATCACAGTGTGATGTCTCCTCTAGTCAAAGCAACATGGTAGAAGTCTCATTTCTCCTTTGTATAAGCTTCATCATAAAAAACCACAGGGGTACCAGGACATTGGGTGCACAGAGGACCTGAGTGGGGGTGGGTTCGTCACACATATTTGTGCCCACAGGGAGCAGTAAGCCATAGACAATGACTGAGAAAATGAGTTTAATGGTGCACATTTCAGGGGAGAACATATTACTGCAGAAGAACCTCATTATTGATACAGAGCATTGCTCGCAGTCCTCCATTCTAGTGTCAGTGGTTAGCATTTGGCCACCCCACAGAATGCAAAGGGATGATGGGTAGTTTTTCACATTTCATGTATGTATGTGTGTCTGTGTGTGTGTGTGTGTGTGTGTACAGATATTTTCATCCTCAGATATAATTACATTCACTGGCTGTTTATCAACTACTATTTCACTACGCTGTTTCCTTCCATAATTTATTGAGTTTCATGATTATTGACAATTTGTTGAGTTTGATTTTGATTTGTTGAGTTTGAAATACTTACACAACACATCTGCTCACGGAACTTAGGTCTATGATGAAACCACCATTTGATTGTGTTACACAACAATGTATGATAAGTCCATAGTGTTTTCAGTAACATCAGGTCTACACATTGAAGCAAACAAAGAAGTATTTAAAATGACTAACAAAGTATCATGAAATTAGCCTGAATATTAACGTGGCATCTTTATGTTTATGTTTATGTTCTCGATTATCTGTCTTCATTATCGGTCATTATTCTTTCGAATTGGAAGAGACGAATGATGTGCATTTTCTGAATTTTCCCAGTCTCCTCCCATTTGAAATTAGGAGGACATGAGCTCCTGGGCCACACCTACGGAGTACTTGGCTTGAAAGACCCGTTGCTGTCCCTGTCCAAAGTCCTCCTAGTTGTATTGCAGATCAAGACGATACCTGATGATTTCAGCTGCCACTGTGCTGACACCTCCTCTGTGTTGTCCCTGTCCTTGTCCATCTGGTCATGCTTCCAAACTGGACTAAGTTTAAATAGACTCTAGACTCAGCCCACAAGCATTTATTAATTATTACAATTGTAATCTTAATATGTTCACCCGGCACAGCCTGGTGTGGACTGGTCACCCCTCTGAGCCTGGGTCCTCTCTAGGTTTCTTCCAAAATGTTGGCATTCTTAGGGAGTTTTTTCTAGCCACTGAAATTCAACACTACTGATGTTTGCTCCTTGGTGTTTAAGGCCAGGTGTTTTTTAAAATCACTTTGTGACAACTGCTGATGTAAAAAGGGGTTTATAAATACATTTGATTGATTGATTGAGTGTGTGAATCTGTCTTCCCTCCAGACTAGAGGGGCAGATATTACTGCAAAGTTATGAGTCAGCGGATAAAAATCCCAAAGTTAAGGTTCCTGTCTTTTTATATTTTTGGACTGTAGAGTTGTAGAGTCAAGGTGAGACAACTCTGTAGCATCCATATGAGTTTTCAAAATAGTAATGTCAATGTAATACATCCGCCATAAACTAGCTTAATTCTGTTTGATGGTCAAACCTGAGATGTACAGGATTTATTCAGTAATCCATGAAGCTGTCAGTTAATACAATAATGTTTGTAGGATTGGGTTGTATGGAAGAATGTAGGTTTGATAATTCATGCATCATTAAAAAACTGCTACAACTCACTTATACTGTGCTGTACAGTACTCAAGATAAAAACAATAAATCATACTGTATATCTATGGTACATTACATACATAAATGCATTTCAAAGTGTGTAATGGAAAAGGATTTTACCCAAAATAAGTGAATAAATACTAGCATCTCTGGCATTTGAACCAACATTATCTGGCAGCAAAAGCACACAGCTTTACACACAGAACTACCCAGGGACTGGTCAATGATTGGGCAATATATGGCAATTATAAGGAATAGGCCTACCTAGAGGCCACAGAGTATGGCAGCCACAGCCCTCCGTATTCTATGTCCCCTGTCAATCATCAGTGTTTTTTTCAGAAAATGACTTTTTTTGGTCTTGTGTCTCTTCCTTGCCAACACATTCAACAGGTAAACATAATTTTAAAGTAGATTATAATAGTAATCAAAAAAATAGAGTATTTGTGTCAAAGAGAGGGAATTACTTTGCCTACATATTAATGGAAAGGGAATTTTCAAAAAATAACTAAACTTATACTTTTAATGCAGGATTGAAAGAACCAACATCTGGCAGCAGAAGCGAAGAGCTTTATACGTTGGGCTACACAGGAACTGGAGTATGTTTGGGCAATACTGTATATGGCGTCTTTATGGAGTACATAAGGGGGTACAGAATATGGAAGCCACTGCCCGCCGAATGCCGTGTCCCCTGTCAATCAGCAGTATTTATTTTCTACTGTTTTGTGTTTCATCCATTCAACATATTCTCCTTTTTAATAGAACAAAAAGGAGAATATTTCTGTCAAACACATGGAATGACATTGCTTAAACATTAATGGAAAGGGAATTTTCCCAAAATAACTAAACTAATACAGGCTTCGAATTAACAACATTTGGCAGTAAAACCACACAGCATTACAGACCGAACATTGGACTAAGTTATGGCGTCTTTATGGAGCAGATATGGGACACAGAATATGGCCACTGTATTTCCTGTTTCAATCATCAGTATTTCCAGAAAAGTCTAATTCTATTTTGAGTCTCTACCTTGCCAACACATTAAAAAGGTTAACAGCTTTTAGAGTAGATTTTAATAGAATAAAAAAGGACAGTATTTCTGTCAAACACAGGGTATTACGTAGCCCACCTATTCATATTTATGAGATTTTTCAAAAAATTACGAATGCAGGATTCGCACCAATAACATCTGGCAGTAAACACACATGACTGCACAAACAGAGCCACCCAGAGACCAGCAAATTATGCTGTCTTTATGGATTTCATTGGGGGCACGGGATATGGAAGCCACTGTCCGCCGTATTTCATGTATCAATCAATGCAGTTTATTTCAGAAAATGCTTGTGAAGTTTTTTTCTTTTCCGTACCAACACATTCAGCAGATTCACATTATTTTAGAGTAGATTAGATTAGAAATATAATGGACAGGAATGATTTTGCTCACCTGTTAATGGAAAGGGATTTTTCTAAAATAACTTAACTGGTACCTGCAGGAATTAAACCAGCAACATCTGGCAGTAAAAGTGTGCAGCCTAACCTGCTGAGGCATGCTGGAACAGGCTTTAATGAGAAAAACCTAACTGTTTTTCCTGCATAAAACCTATTCCTAATGACTAACCCTAAACATAGGGCCAAATCGAATGTTTCCTACCAGTTGAGGTAACCAAATGTACACATAGAACTAGATTACACACAACTTAACATTGACATCTGCTGTTTGAATTTGGGATTGCAACAAATTTTCTTGAAAAAGGGACCAGGTAAATTACATTATTTTAATTATTTTCTGTATTAAAAAGAGGTTGGCAAAAGGTTTCATATTTTAACTATGATCAGATCATATCCGAACATTTTAGATAGAGATTGTATTCTAAGGTCATGCTGAAACAGTCATTGGATGATTTAGCAAGCCTTGAATACTTACTCTGGCAAATCCAGTAATGTTTTAGTTTCAATCATGTGTTAATAACTTGCCTGTGTAATCAGAAGAGAAAAAAAGACTCTTAAAATGTTATTTTTCCCACGAGATATGCTTGACTGCTATAAAAAGGGTTGGAATGTGAAGCATCATCCTATTGTACACAAGGGCTGAACTATGCAGCATCAAATCTAAAATAATACACACAGGCATTAGAAATCAGTAAATACCGTTTATTTAAACTTTTCGATTCAAAGAAATAGCATTTTTTCTTTTCTTTCCATGATCTTAGAAGACGGGTAATTTTTAGAAGACGGGGAAGTTCATTAAGAATACAAAACAGTTAATGTTTGTCAGAAGTGCATTATTTGTTTATGAGAGGGGCAAAAGAGGATGCCCTTGTTTGGAATGGACTGACCTCGGTTAAAAAACTCCAACATTCTGAACCACTGAATTCCCACACTCATATCCTGTTCCATTAATAACTTACTCATTCCATTTTCCTAAAGCCGTTTTATTGGAAAAAATTTAAATTCAAAAGGACACTGAGCTCTAGCATGCAGATGATCTCATAAATGTGTTCCCCACACCTGGAAAAATACATTTGAGACACTGTGGCACTATATGAGGTAAGCACTAGGCATCAATCCTGAAGCTGAACAACAGGGCCTGTCATCTAGTTAAAATTGAACAACCCCAGAGACCTTTCACACTTGCTGCTGCTAAGACACGCATTCCTGCAGTGTGGATGGACTAACAGAGGCACTTCAAGCTGGCTTAGATGACAGACTACAGCTTCATGAGCAGAGATTTTTCTACTTTTCAAATGCTGTACAGCAAAGGTTTCTTCTAAAGCCACTTGAATTGGTTATTATTCCATCAACGTCTCATGGAACCTGATGATGGATATGAAATGAGAAGAGACTGATACGGTCATGGAATTTTACTGAACTGATGTCTTAATTCATTCTATATTTAAGTATATATATAAGTATTGAGCTTAGGAATGGATAGAACAATAGGGAACATGTATTGTTGACAGCTGTGCTGCATCTAACCATCCCCATTTTTCTGTATAAGTTCTAATAGTTTTCTATGGCAGAGATTTGTCACTGTTACCTAGTTAAATTGATTCCTGTCTCCTTGAAAGTCTTTAATAAACTGTTAATTGTGAACTAGAGTTTGACTCTGTCTCACATATCATTGGTAATTGGATGGACCTTTGAATATCCATCACAATACACACAGACAGGATTGGTCAGTAATGATAATAACAATAATAAATACACTTCTAAAAAATATTTGGGGAACACGTCTATTGCACATCTCTCAATGAACGAAACATATTAAAGATCAAAATCTTTACTGTACAAAATTACGTAACAATGGTCAATAGAAACCAAAATCACACCGAAAATCCAAGTAAACTATTGAAATCACAGGCTGTTCCTTGGGTGAATTTCATCACGGCAAGTCATAATCAGACTCAGCAGTGTATATGGCGCCATGTACCTGTATGCACTCGCGATAATGTCTGGGCATGATCATGATGGAGGATGGTGTCCTGGGGGATCTCCTCCCAGACCTGGATCAGGGCATCAGTGAGCTCCTGGGCAGTCTGTGGCGTTACTTGGATGCACTGATACATAACGTCCCAGAGATTCTAAATTGGATTCGGGTCTGGGCAACATGAGGGCAAGGCAATGGCATTAACACCTTCGTCATCCAGGAACTGCCTACACACTCTGGACACATGAGGACGGACATTATCCAGCACCAGGAGGAACCCAGGGCCCACTACACCAGCGTAAGGTCTGACGATGGGTCTGAGGATTTCATCCCGGTTCCTAACAGCAGTCAGGGTACAGTTGGCTAGCACGTGGAGGTCTGTGTGTCCCTCCAAGGATATGCCTCCCCAGACCAGCCTCCCCAGTTGTTAGACTCAACTTTCATTTCAACCAGAAAGAGGGTAGAGCTTGTAGTATGGAAGGGCTAGCAAGAACATTAGAACCTGTTGTGACAATTAAAACCTAATCTTAACCCTAATTCTTAACCAAACCATAACCTTAACCTTTACCTAACCCTTACCCAAAACCTAACCCATACCCAGTTATTATATTAGATTCTTCCCTCTCTGAAAAAGTAATGTCCTTTACACAAATTCAGCCTAAAGTATTATAGCTTATGTCATGTCTGGTCCACTATCCACTTGTGTATGACGTTTAATTGGTTTGCTGTTTCTCAAGTTTGCAGGAGATGTAAAGCCTTGCCTTGACAGGGTCTGTTTTTCAAATCTGATTTCTTATTTTCTTTCTGAACCTTATTTTCTTCTCTCCAGGTCAAAATAAACTGCCTTCTCCACAAACCCCATATCGTCTCTGTAAAGGTTTACAGAACTGGTCATTAATTAGCCCACTGGACACATTCAGCGTGACAACGAGCATATTGATGGTTAAAATACATCAAATATTCTATTTGTCCTTGCCACGTGTCTTGGTCAAGAGCCTGCAAGCTCTCTGGTTGATAAATCCTGATGCCAACACATTTTCTGTTATGAAAGGAGATACGATCTGGTGTTTACTTTGACACAGTGGTGCTCCAGGTTAAACAAACGGTGCTGACTAAAAACTGGTTCACTGTGATAATATGACGTAACTACAGTAGCTAGTTAGATTATAGAAGGAATGCATTCAGTAAGCTGCTCATCTTTTGTAATATGTTAGTAATAACTTGCTGGCTCTGTCTAATGTCTGTAATGCACAAGTGCTGATCTGATCAAATGTCAGAAACTTTGTTGCATTAGGAGCCACGACTCACAGCATTTTGATTAGCAAAATATAAAGATAGCAAATACTTAATAAGTTTACTACAGAATGATATGGTAACTCTAAATAAGGCAAGCTTTGAATGGTTATTGTGCCAGGCTTACACTCACCTAAAGGATTATTAGGAACACCATACTAATACTGTGTTTGACCCCCTTTCGCCTTCAGAACTGCCTTAATTCTAGGTGGCATTGATTCAACAAGGTGCTGAAATAATTTTTTTTAAATGTTGGCCCATTTTGATTTGGATAGCATCTTGCAGTTGATGGAGAATTGTGCGATGCACATCCAGGGCACGAAGCTCCCGTTCCATCACATCCCAAAGATGCTCTATTGGGTTTAGATCTGGTGACTGTGGGGGCCATTTCAGTACAGTGAACTCATTGTCATGTTCAAGAAACCAATTTGAAATGATTCGAGCTTTGTGACATGGTGCATTATCCTGCTGGAAGTAGCCATCAGAGGATGAGTACATGGTGGTCATAAAGGGATGGACATGGTCAGAAACAATGCTCAGGTAGGCCGTGGCATTTAAACGATGCCCAATTGGCACTAAGGGGCCTAAAGTGTGCCAAGAAAACATCCCCCACACCATTACACCACCACCAGCCTGCACAGTGGTAACAAGGCATGATGGATCCATGTTCTCATTCTGTTTACGCCAAATTCTGACTCTACCATCTGAATGTCTCAACAGAAATCGAGACTCATCAGACCAGGCAACATTCTTCCAGTCTTCAACTGTCCAATTTTGGTGAGCTCGTGCAAATTGTAGCCTCCTTTTCCTATTTGTAGTGGAGATGAGTGGTACCCGGTGGGGTCTTCTGCTGTTGTAGCCCATCCGCCTCAAGGTTGTGCGTGTTGTGGCTTCACAAATGCTTTGTTGCATACCTCGGTTGTAACGAGTGGTTATTTCAGTCAAAGTTGCTCTTCTATCAGCTTGAATCAGTCGGGCCATTCTCCTCTGACCTCTAGCATCAACAAGGCATTTTCACCCACAGGACTGCTGCATACTGGATGTTTTCCCTTTTCACACCATTCTTTGTAAACCCTAGAAATGGTTATGCGTGAAAATCCCAGTAACTGAGCAGATTGTGAAATACTCAGACCGGCCCGTCTGGCACAAACAACCATGCCATGCTCAAAATTGCTTAAATCACCTTTCTTTCCCATTCTGACATTCAGTTTGGAGTTCAGGAGATTGACTTGACCAGGACCACACCCCTAAATGCATTGAAGCAACTGCCATGTGATTGGTTGATTAGATAATTGCATTAATGAGAAATTGAACAGGTGTTCCTAATAATCCTTTAGGTGAGTGTATATCGGTGTGCATAAAAGAAAGTGGGCAAGATTAAACAGTTAAGTCTGGAAATATTTGGACACTGACACAATTTTCATAATTTTGGCTCTGTATGCCACCAGAATGGATTTGAAATGAAACAACAAAGAAGTGCAGTCTTTCAACTTTAATTCAAGGGGTTGAACAAAAATATTGTATGAAACGTTGCAACCATTTTCATACTGTGCACAGTCCCGTTATTTCAGGAGCTCAAATGTAATTGGACAAATTAACACAATCAAAAATAAAATGTTCATGTTTAATACTTTGTTGAGAATCCTTTACACAGGCAATGACTGCTTGTAGTCTGGAACACATGGACATCACCAAACGCTTGGTTTCCTCCTTTGTGATGCTTTGCCAGGCCTTTACTGCAGCTGTCTTCAGTTGTTGTTTGTTCATGGGTCTTTCGCCCTTAGGTTTTGTCTACAGCAAGTGAAATGCATGCTCGATCGGGTTGAGATCAAGCGATTGACTCTGCCATTGTAGAATATCCCCTTCTATGCCTTAAAAAACTCCTAGATTGCATTCACAGTATGTTTTGGGTCATTGTCCATCTGTAAATTGAAGCATCGTTCAATCAACTTCTCTGAATGTGGCTGAATCTGAGCAGGCAATATATCCCCATACACTTCAGAATTCATCCGGCAGAATTCATCGTCGGTCTTCTGTGAAATCATCAATAAACACTAGTGACCCAGTGCCATTGGAAGCCATGCATGCCCATGGCATCACACTCCCTCCCCGTGTTTTACAGATGATGTGGTATGCTGCGGATCATGAGCCGTTCCTAGCCTTCCCCATACTTTCTTCTTCCCATCATTCTGGTACAGCTGGATCTTAGTTTATTCTGTCCAAACAATGCTGTTTCAGAACTGTTTTTTGTTTTGTTTTTTTGGCAAAGTCTAATCAGGCCTTTTTATTCTTGAGGCTTATGAATGTTTTGCATCTTGTGGTGAACCCTCTGTATTTGCTCTTGTGAAGTCTTCTCTTCATGGTAGACTTGGATAATGACATTCCTACATCCTGGAGAGTGTTCTTCACTTGGCCGGATTTTTCTTTACCATGGAAAGGATCCTACACTCATCCACCACTGTTGTCTTCCGTGGACGTCCAGGCCTTTTTGTGTTGCAGAGCTCACCAGTGCGTTATTTTTGCCAGACCATTTAAGTAGAGCTGGCCAAGAAGAGCTAATATCTCTTACTGACTGAGTGAGTGGTTGTGTGAGTGACCATCTACCCTTTGTTAAAAAGCATAATGGTTAGAGAAGTGGACCTGCAAACTATAGGTCTCATATAGGTCTCAGTCTAAACAAATTATGCATTAGGATTTGTTCCAGATAGACAAAAACTTAGTTGGCTACAACATTCAGTAGCTACGTTTAAGTGAGCCTGAACTAAAACTGTTTACAGTTATACAGAATTGGGAATGTCCCATACACAAAAGCATATTTAAAAAAATATTTACCACAGCATTCCTGTTGTGTCAAAACAATCCATCTACCCAACAGGTGTGGCATCTTGAGAAGCTGAATAAACAGCATGTGCTGTTTGCAGTTTTGTCAAACAACACAATACCATAATGTCTCAAGTTTTGGCATGCTGCCTGACTGCAGAAATGTCTTCCATTGTCAGTGTCCAGTCTAGGCATGAGATAACAAAACAATAGAACTGACCTGATTAAAACAAATAATATTAATTCCAAAAAGAATTGATGTATCCCTACTGAACTGAACCACTTGTCATATCTAAATTACCAAGCATTCATAATCCAGTACCTAGCCTCAATGAGTCAATCCCTGAAACCCAGAAGTCATCCACCTAAAACCCAACATTTCACCCCCGTTCGAATATCTGTTACAGTATTGCTGATTATTTTCATTAGAAGCCCAATAGAGGGAGTTCAATGAAATCCAGTAGAGGGAGCACCAATTTCCCTACCGACCAACAAACAGCACCAGAATTTTTGTGGCATGACAAAATGTGATTCACAACCTCAGCTGAAACATGTGGAATTGAGCCCTTCTCTTCTATTTCATTCTGTGCCTCCAGCATTCCTCCAAATCATGCCATCATACTTATTCTCTCCTTACCAGCTGTTCCTGTCAGGTTTACTCAGCTAGGCCCGCTCCTGTGCAGCAGGTTATAAATAAGAAGCCAAGGAGTGCATCCCAGCAGCAGCGAGACGTTCAGCCTCTGTGTTGTTTATGCAGCTGCACCCTGTCAGTCTAATGGTTCTGTTAGACAAGGAGAAGAACTTCTAGGCTGGAGGAGAGAATGAGGGCAGGCAGGGTCAGGGAAGAGATTTTGTCCCTGGCAGGCTCCAGAGGGTTCATGTCGGGACAGCCGGACGGACATTGTGTCCATACAGAAGAGACATCCAGCAAGGCCTTTATGATCCCTTCTCTTGAGTCATACAAAGATTCATATTAGATCTTGTTTCGGGGTACTGACAGGATCTTAGATAACTATCATAAAGAGGGCATCATTCGAGAAATCTGGGAGGGTCTAATGTCTCTTGTAGTCATCATCTCCAGTCACCCGTCTTTAGATAAAGAGTTTGTGTTGTGTTAGATATTTAAAATGAGTAAACGTTGCCCACCAACCACATTTAACCTGTATTGTAACTGACCATGGTAACTTTCCTATCCGTCACATTTCTCATATATTATATCCATCAGGAGTTCTGAGGTTTTTCCCGGTGGTTCACTGATACCTCAAGTACCAAATGTCTAGGGGCAGCTGTCTACAAAAAAAAAGATCACTCATCATGCAGCTGACCTGCCCACCATGTTGTTTCAGGCCAGACTACAGGTCAGCTAAAAAAAACACAAAGTACACCCACAGCTATGTGAAAATGTAAAAAAAAAGGAAGCAGCTGCATTTAAGGCCAAACCATTTGAAACAAACCAAACCAGTGGTTGATTTATGGTGACAGGGTCAGAGGTTCGGAATAGGAGGCTGGGTCAGAGGCTCACATAGCCACTCGGATGATTGCCAAAATAGACCTCTCCTACTGAGTGTCTATCTCCCTCATCGTATCTGACATAGGGAAACAAATATTAATTTAAGTGATTTGAATTTCCTGTTGTAATTCATTAACCAATGATTGAATAACCATTTCGTGTCAAATGCTAACTGATTCAAACAATGAAAACAATGTGTCAGTTGCCATAGCCAGGTGTTTGGACCACGCTGGGCATGTGTTCAACAGATTCTCATGTCAAAAATAGGAAGGAGGTGCGAAGTCAGTTTGTGTCCATACAAACAACATTCACAGCACTGCTACTTTAAACAGACCGTCCTTTGTGTGGACTGTCTATTACTGTTGACTCCACTAGTGCTTCACAGTGACACTCTGGTCACCCGTAGGGTAGCATGGCAATGATACAAGGTCAACCAGGTCTTGGCCGACAAATGCATAAAGCCACTAACAACTCCCCCGGCTACAACATGCTAAGTCTGGTATGGGCAAATTGCAGAGAAATGCTTGACATTCTTCATGTTGCCCAGGGACCTGGCATAGGAAGCTGCAGGGAGAGTTGAACAAGGACAGAGGACCACGCATCAGTGTGCGTTATCATCCCCAGGGTAATATGTTACAGACAGGCCGATGCACTGCCCTCTATGAGCAACCAAGCAGAAAAGGCCATGTAGAAATGACTAAAAGATGGGCCTATTCCACGCATATTACAGACAACTGGAATGCATTCTAGTCAGGACACATTCGCAGGTGACCATCGCAAGGTCACGAGCTGAAATGCATGTAAAGCTTATTTATTTAATGTATTATATTCTCAGATCCACTTTTACGACATTACTGTTTTAACTTTTTAATTTGACAAAAAACACCTTTGTATTCATTAAATAACTTTAAAGGGCCTTTGATTTGATATACAGTTCATATACTGTAACCACCCACACAGAGCAGGAGAGGGAGAAAAACCCTTCTTATCCTTTGAATGAACCGTGCAGTGCTGTAAACTGTAAAGGAGCTGGATGGGTCACTTGTCATGTCAGAGTTAATATGAGTGCTCTCTCCTGCCTGATTTGCTCTCCAGATTCTCTTTTTGGACAGGTTTGCATATACAGATACACTCTCCACTTCTAATCCACAGCAGTTACTCTCAGCTGCTGTGAGATATAAGACATATCATCACAGAGCCCTCTCTGTTTCCACAGGCCACATTTAGGACATGAAAACAGACTGACTCCTCTCCTCCACAGCATGGCTTCCTTTGTGGGGTCTCAACACACATACTGTGACTGTCATGCATCTGATAGGTACAATAACATGTCTGGTAGCCTACAAAAAGTTACGTCCCCACAATGAACATTGTAATGTAATGCAGGGGAAAGGGGACCTGTTAGAGCATACTAAAACAGGGAGATAGAAGCTTCTGTCTGGGTGTTTCCACAGCAATCTGTACTGAGAGATAACAAGGTAGCTTGGAACAACAACAGTTACTGTCCAAGTTCACATCTTAGTCTGGACCTGCAAGTGCTTGTCCCACAGGCCTGAGGATTCCCAGTGCATCAATTACAGCAAACTTAATCAGTGGCTGCGTTGTCAGTTTGTCCTTCACTATACAGTATTTGTCTCTCGCAATTGTGCTAAGAAATCCTAGATATTGTCCCATGCGCTTATGTCCTAGGTCATATGACATTGAAGAAGCTGGTCAGAATGCATTACCAATATGAAATACGCCACAGCTCGGCCTCCTCAATGAAATCACCTGGATTTATATCCAACCTCTTTACACTGACTTGGCCCACAGTGCCCATCACACAAGTGAAGTTAGTTAATATGCAGGACACGGCCAAGAGAATAGGAATGTAAAATGGGACGAGAGCCAAGGAACTGAAAAGTTGGAAAGGGTGGGTGTGTGTGAGAGAGTCTGAGAGAAAGAGAGCGATGAAGAGATAGAGGTGAGGCGGAGGTTGAGAACAACCCCAAAGAAGTGAAAAATAATCTTGAGGGGATTTCCTTCTGTGAGGAAAAACTTGTCTCCTCCCTTTTCTCTTTCTCCCTCTCTCCCTCGCTCACTCGCTCTCCCTCCCCTCTCTCTCTTGTCCTCTCTCTTTCCTCTCTATCCACTATTGCAACCCTCTCTGTATCCCTTGCTACTGCATGCTTTCTTCACGCAGCACGGGTCATGCTGCCCCTCTGCAAACTGTGGGCAGATATACATAGCATCAGACGAGGGGGAAGCAGACCAGGACAGCTATTAGCTGCTACAACCTTGGTGCTACAACCGGTAGCACTAAGAGCTTTAAAATATTATTTTGTTCAAGTTTGCACAAAGTAACATCCTCCTTACTAAGAGGTGAGAGGCACTGTGAACAGAATGGAGATTGCTACGGTCAGTTTGTCACTTAGTGAGACCTGTCTGTCCATGGATTATTCTCCAGACTGGACTCCGTACTCAGAGACATCCCTGATTACTGGATAACCATCTCTGTTTAACTGGAAACATGGTACTGTAACTGTAGCTCAACATAGCTTTCTATATCTGTATTTTGTTTATTATGGGTCATTTGTGTTTTGTGGTTTTTCATAATTGCCCTTCAGGTTTTCGATATTTACATTTAAATACATAAATGTCTAAATGTAATCTCTTTAATTAGAAACACAGATGCAGGGCTTCGTGTTGGCACATCCAAGTTCCAATTTAATATACTGTAGCTAGCAACACAGCTACATGTTTTGAGTCAAGGTGAGGGTTTCAGGTTACTATGCATTCCCAGTGATTTCACAAAAAACCCACTGTCTCTGTTGCCCTGCGTATCCCCTCATAACAGCCAGGCATGAGACCAGCACATAGAATTATACAAAGGATCCATTTGGGGAAAAATAACCCAATAAATGTTTTGCGGTTTCAAGTGCTGCTCAGGCCAAATGTTTATAGTCTTTAAGATGTTTAAGAGGTAGGTAATGACCACTGTACCATCATTTCCATTGAATCATTACCTGACTAGTTTATTTTTGTAACAGTAAAATGATGTACTGTCTTGCTTAGTTAAGCAAGTAAGCTCACAAATGTTGAAGTCACTTGTGGAGTACCTTGAAGTTTATACTTGGAGTATATTTGAAAATCACTGGCTTTGTTTTATGTATGTTAACGCTAACATTTTGCCATGATTTAAAATTGCCCATTTGAATTACAATACACTCAGCTGTGACATAATTACGGGGAGTTTATGTAAAGATGCTAAAACTGATCACCCACTATAATATAATAAGAAGTTTATTCACAACTAGTGATTGGCAACTGGCTTGCCACTAACCCCAAGCCAGTATGCTCTCTAAGGCATCATAATTAGCATTTGTATGAAAGAAAGGCTGCATTTGAAGAGCTTGAGAAGTAACTAAATACAGTATACCATCTGGATCTAAATGACTCAGTGATGGTTTACATTGGATCCACAAAGATTGGGCCTGTTCATTTTCTCTGACTGTAATTTGGCATGTTCCCATGAAGGGCGCTAGAATGTCCTAAATTGAAGTGTTGAACCATGTTGTTGAGATATTTTCTCAGGGCAAATCTACTGTTCTATAGATGTCTGACCATACTCCTGAGTAACGCAGGATATTATTCATAAGGAATTCGCTTGACCCTACCTTGGCCTATTTATAACCAGTGAACATATGACTTGATATCAAACATATTCTGCCCTGTAGTTTGTTTATCAGTTTAGTTATATAGTCATGGGCACAAACAGTTTTCAAAGAGCCTTTGACAAAGCAGTCATTTACCAGCACATTTTGACTGGCTTATAAATGTGCAGAGGTTTGCCACCCTTAGCGTTATGCTGGAACCTAAAATACTACAGCTCCTGATTACGTATCTGTTATATAGTGAAACTGACGGTGTTCCTTCTGTACAGTTATGTTTAGGACTGAGATACAGAAGGGTATCACTGCATTATTTGAAACATTAGCAGGCCCTTGAATTTAAAAAGAATCAACAGCATTCATTAATATTGATCACAGATATGAATCTCACATTACACCAGTACATTTAATAATCTAAATGTTGGTACAAATAACAAAGAAAATAGATTTTACAAAGGACACAACAGCAAATTATACAATAATACATTACAAATAAACTTAGCTAATACCGTAAACATATACACTACTGTTAAAAAGTTTGGGATCACTTGGAAATGTCTTTGTTTTTTTCTTTCTAAGCACATTTCTTGTCCATTAAAACAACATAAAATGTATCAGAAATACAGTGTAGACATTGTTAATTATTGCAAATGCTATTGTAGCTAGAAATAGCAGATTTTTTATGGAATATCTATGTAGACTTACAGAGGCCCATTATCAGCAACCCTCACTACTGTGTTCCAATGGCATGTTGTGTTTGCTAATCCAAGTTTCATTTTAAAATGTTAATTGATCATTAGAAATCCCTTCAGCAATTATGTTTGCACAGCTGAAAACAGCTGTGCTGGTTAAAGAAGTAATAAAACTGGCCTTATTTAGACTAGTTGAGTATCTGGAGCATCAGCAGAGAGGGATCAGAGGGATCTAATTGTTGGAAGATATCAGTCAGGAGAAGGGTACAAAAGATTTTCCAAAGCATTGGATAGACCATGGAACACATTGAAGACAGTCATCATCAAGTGGAGAAAATATGTCACCACAGAGACATTACCAAGAACTGGACGTCCCCCCAGAATTTATGAAATAGAAGAAAACTGGTCAGGGAGTCTTCCAAGAGGCCTACAGCAACATTAAAGGAACTGCAGGAATTTCTGACAAGTACTGGCTGTGTGCTACATGTGACAACAATCTCCTGTATTCTTCATATGAATGGGCTATGTTTTGGAATGGCCCAGCCAGAGCCCAGACCTAAATCCAATTGAACATCTGTGGGGTGATCTGAAGAGGGCTATGCACAGGAGATGTCCTTGCAATCTGACAGATTTGGAGCGCTTTTGCAAAGAAGAGTGGGGAAAATGTGTTATGGTCTGATGAAATCAAGGTTGAACTTTTTGGCCATATTTCCAAAAGGTATGTTTGGCACAAAAACAATACTGCACATCATCTAAAGAACACCATACCCACAGTGAAGTATAGTGGTGGCAGCCACATGCTTTGGGGCTGTTTTTCTTCAGCTGGAACCGAGAAGGATAACTGACCCTACTCCCCCAGCACAATAATATAGCAGCGTAAGACCTTGGGACTGAGGGGGGGGGTCCGGCGACACTGTGGCCCTATCAGGGGGAGGCCCCGGACAGGGCACAACAGGCAGGAAATCAATCCACTTACATTGTCAAGCATCAACCAAAGGGACAGTTCCAAATACCAGGCGATTTTGGCACAAAACCTTCAGGCGTCCGTTAGAAAGCTGAAGTTGAAGAGGAAGTTCACCTTTCAGCACAACAACGACCCAAAGCACACATCTGAATCCACAAAAGCATGGCTTCACCAGAACAAGATTAATGTTTTGGAATGGCCCAGCCAGAGCCCAGACCTGAATCCAATTGAACATCTGTGGGGTGATCTTAAGAGGGCTGTGCACAGGAGATGTCCTCGCAATCTGACAGATTTGGAGAGCTTTTGCAAAGAAGAGTGGTCAAATGTTGCCACGTCAAGATGTGCCATGCTAATAGACTCCTACCCAAAAAGACTGAGTGCTGTAATAAAATCAAAAGGTGCTTCAACAAAGTATTAGTTTAAGGGTGTGCACACCAGGTTTTTGTGAGTTTTTTATTTTATTTTTCTCCTCAAATATTTCAGTTAGTTTTTCAATTGAATTGTTCACATTATAGGTCACATTAAAGGTGGAAAAGTTCTGTCATGATTTATCTTGGTCTCGTTCTTTTACATCACATTTTAACAGGGGTGTGTAGACTTTTTATATCCACTGTACATGACTATCTTATATGTATATACATATATATGGATCTGATCCAGAGAACCTTACATCCATTCCTAAAGTCTTTCAAAAAAACTCAGACTGGGCAAAGACTGACTGAATCAACATTGGTTACATGTCAGTTCAACATATAAATTAAATGTTATGCCATTGAATCACCATGGGAAAACTGATTTGCAAAAGAGATTGGTCACTTTTTATTAATCTATCCACTTGCGCAATGAGCATCACTGAGGTTTTCTTACTTGTGTACATGTTTTGTTGAAGCACACCTTTTAAGTAGAAATGCCATGGATGTCTTTTAAACATCCTCCTTTGGATGCATGGTAATCACCTTTCAACTCAACTGATGTACAGCATCTTGGTTCCTTACTTACAGAAAGCGCATCCCAGCAAAACAATCAACAGTTTTGTCTTCATTTGCTATTTAGACCATTCCTTAAAATCCAGTTTGTGTTGGTTGTTTAGCAGTTGTTAAGCATCTGTTTTGTGGTTGCTACAACAAGGCAGTCAAACTCCTAAAATGTTGAATAGAAACATGTGAATAATGTACCAGGATGTAACATACCAGAGAGACTCAAGGATAAATGCTATAGCAACTATTTTATTTGTCAAACTTAATAGGCTAGTTTGGAAAACCCCCGACAATAACTGTGAAGGGTGTATGGTGTTTGGACAATGATCCTGATGGAGGCTAACAATGTTATTTGATGTACTGATGACCAGTTGAGAATTGTTCTTCAGACATCACAAATCTGTCTGGTCTGGGAGAATCCAGACATGATCTCTACCAGATTTTTTTACATTTAAAAAAACAGACATAAACACAGGAAATTGAGCTTTAGCTTACTTCAGCTTACTAAGTTCAACTAGAATCAGGAATCATTAAGATGTTTTTCCAAACAGCAATATTCATTGGCGCACTGTTACATTCAGTATTTCACCCAGACATATTATATACAACAACATTTCACACTGAAACACTCAAAGACACTTCAATGTGACTTTGGCCACTGTGGCTTAGGGGTTGTTTGGGTTAGCTGTTTAATGAAGAGAAATGTTAAACTCCGAAATATCAGAATGAACATCAGTCCCACTGGTGCATCCGAATGCAATAAGCTGCAATCTGAGACGAGTCACTTAGTTGAGTGACTGAGTGCAAATGATGTGTGTTTATTTAGTGCCCAATGTTACTTCAGCAGAGTGTCAGCACTCAGCAACAGACAGTTAGGCAGGCTTGCTGTTTACCCCCTTGGGTGCTTTCTTGTTGCCCAGACATAACAGCAACGGTGAGTCATGGTCCCACTAGCCCGGCTAATCACACTATCCCACATCGCCCAATCCTCGGCTGCTCCTCTCCTTAAGACTTGTTATGTCTTGACCTGCCCTTCGGTGCTGTTAGCCCATAATCACTCAGTGCCCTGTGTGGAAATCAACATGAATTCCACCACAGCATGACATAACACATAGACTTCATTCAGAAACCCCTAATAGTGCGAGACGTGTTTTTAGGTAACAGGCATATTCCAGTGGGTCAGCTTGGGAGCTTTTTTTGTACTCACCAAACATCAGGCCCAACACTGACTCAACACAGCATCACACCATGAAGAACAAAACTCACTTCACACTATAAAGAACAAAACACATCTTTCATGGAAACTCCCTGGACCAGCGGGCGTTTCATTCACCTTTGAGAGGGACGGTATTTTTCCAAGACAAAGATCTAAACGTTTTCGATTTTTGAAACTCTTGCAACATCCTCTATTTGAGACTCAACTGCCCACCATCATACTGACTTATTGCTGTTTTGCCGGAGGGTGTGTCAGAATTCAGATTATGTTGCTCTGGGTAGATCGTTATCATAGCTGTGCTGGGAGCCATGTCAAGCATAAACATATACAGAGGACACAGGTCCTGTGGCATATCACAGCTCCTCAACAGTCAAGTAGCTGGGGAAAGGTCTGAGCTCTGGTGGCCCAAGAATGGTAGAGGTGTAATGATGGATGTACACAACCATGTTATATATGTATATATATATATAGATAGATAGATAGATCTGGTCCAGGGAATGTTCCAAAGACCTCAGACTGGCCAAAATCTGATTGAGTCAACATTGGTCCCAGGTCAATTCAACACAAGAAGAATTATGATGTCAATTGAATCACATGAGATTGGATTAGCAAAAAAGTAACTTTTCACCTTAATTCAAAGAGATGGTGTTTATTATTATTTCACTATGAACTTCCATTAGTTGAAAAAGTATCCAAATGAAAAACAAAAAACAAATGTTGAACTAACAACTTTGAACAGTTGACTGGGAGTGGACTATGGAGGAGAGCTTGAACAGTTGACTGGGAGTGGAATATGGAGGAGAGCTTGAACAGTTCACTGGGAGTGGACTATGGAGGAGAGCTTGAACAGTTGACTGGAAGTGGACTATGGCGGAGAGCTTGAACAGTTGACTGGAAGTGGACTATGGAGGAGAGCTTGAACAGTTGACTGGGAGTGGACTATGGAGGAGAGCTTGAACAGTTGACTGGGAGTGGACTATGGAGGAGAGCTTGAACAGTTGACTGGAAGTGGACTATGGAGGAGAGCTTGAACAGTTGACTGGGAGTGGACTATGGAGGAGAGCTTGAACAGTTGACTGGGAGTGGACTATGGAGGAGAGCTTGAACAGTTGACTGGGAGTGGACTATGGAGGAGAGCTTGAACAGTTGACTGGGAGTGGACTATGGAGGAGAGCTTGAACAGTTGACTGGAAGTGGACTATGGAGGAGAGCTTGAACAGTTGACTGGGAGTGGACTATGGAGGAGAGCTTGAACAGTTGACTGGGAGTGGACTATGGAGGAGAGCTTGAACAGTTGACTGGGAGTGGACTATGGAGGAGAGCTTGAACAGTTGACTGGGAGTGGACTATGGAGGAGAGCTTGAGCATTTCCTTTGTCAGTCCATTACATAAAAGTGTTGGAGAGCTGAGATGGAAGTAGACTGGTCCGCCAGATGAGGTCCAGGGGGATCAGTCTGATCACACCCTTATACACCCAGATCCTCCCTCCACCTCCACGCTACAGCTGGAATGCATCTAGTTCTGTGCAATTAATGGGGAAGAAAACACATTTGTGATTAACTTAACGAAGAGCGCAAAAACATTTTCCAATGACAAAGATCGACGTTGATAAGATGGCTTCATAACTCAAATTTATTGATTTATTCAATTCAACTTTTGTTGGAATATATTTGAACAATCAAAAGGGTGGTAACTTTATACACTGAACATTAACTAGTCATATCCCTGCAATTACAATGAATCAGTCAATTTGACTTGGCAAGCCATATTAAAACTACATAGCATCTGTGGACCAAAAAAGCATGTTTCCCCCTAAAGAGACCCCACCTGAGACTGAATGATTCACTGAAAAGATGCACGTATACATTTACCACACACTGCCAACACATGGCCTTCACAAAGCTAATTTAAGCAGAGCCTAAAAGCGGGTGATGGGCCATTGCGGAGGAGGTCAGAGAGAATGTGAAACCATAAACCAGAACTCTCCTCCAGTGGAGACCCCCAGTCTGTTTATGGATGCTTGGTATCTGCCTACATGCAACTCAAATGGTTCACATGATAGCTTAGCTACTCTGACATCCGGAGCAACTTTGCCCTTGTGCTGTCAACATCTGTCTCTGGTTAACAGTAGTTGACTGTGCTGTTCGAAGGAAGAAGGTGGGGGCTGTCTATCAGATGTTACTGGAAACATAAGGATCGATGCCAGGATCAAAGAATACAATGGCCATTGTGATCTATGACCTCATGGCCTATGACCTCAAACAAAAGTTGTTGTGCAGGGGTGCATGACTAGTCTGGCAGACATCAGACTAGTGCTTGCTGGGAAGCGGTTGGACTAATGTGTAACTGCTTTACCGTTTACATCATTTAGCAGGCACTCTTACAGTTGTAGAGAGTGCATACATTTTTCAATTTCACATACACTGAGCCCGAAGCTGCCAAGATATAAGCAGATCCTGTTGACGACAAAATGAGGGGCATTGTATAAAACTAGTCATCCGAGATTGGAAGGTTACTTTTAGATATTGTGTGGAAGAAACGTTCATAGGTGTAATGTTAAATTAGAGCCATTTGCAGCCAGGTAACAGTAGCCTAATTTTGGGAGGGAAAACCTGTATCAACACAGCCCAGAAATCTGTATACAAAATCTTTATCTCTATGTGTTTTGGGCAAAACATTTTTTCTGTTTCTTCTGTTTCTAGAACCCTGAGTCTCTGGATTGGTCCATCCAAAACATCCTCTCAGTCCTCTACCCTCCCTTCGAGGCCACAGCCTCAACTGTCCTGAGCCAGGTTTTCCAGGTCATAGAGGAACGATACCAGGGAGACCCTCTCCAGTGTCTGCTGGACTTCCTCATCCCAGCCAAACACGTTCTTCAGAGTGTTCAACAGGCTGCCTGTGTGAGTCACTACATATCATCAGCAGGAATCCTAGCAGTTAGAGCAATTTGAGGATGGCTGGAACCCTAGAGCATCTGCCCAGTCTACGAAATGTTGCTAGATCAAATCCCTGTGTAGGCAGGTCATAAACATGTCTAATATATTCCCTGAGCAGATACCTGTATTTGCTCTCAGGTTGTTGCTGTCAATGTTTACTTACCTGGAAAATTTGGGTAAAAATGTATATAAATGTATAACGTGTTATACATTTATAACATCTATATATATATATATATATAAAATGCATGATAGTTAACCTTACACAATATATACAAACATTGAAAATCCAATTCTATTCGTCTCATGCTTTATAAACACAACAGGTGATGTTCACAATGCTTACATACCAACTTTTTTTTTAAAAGTCCTGAGTGAAAGGCAGTAAATAAAATGTACATCTAAAAAAATATATGGACAGAAATTTGTCAAACATGTAATATACTTATACAGAGTTACCCAAAAGCTCAAACAGGTTTCACAGGTTCAAACAAAGACAACACACCAAACAAAGTCACATGCAAAGCTTGCAAAAGCATTCAAATCCTCTTTGTTATGTACTGATCATGTTTTAATTAACAAAGACATTAAATGATGAAGAAATTTTTTTATGTTATGACGTCAGGCCCAGTACTCTGATGTGGTGTACCGCTTCGAGGGCTGGCCTCTGTGTCTGCATGAGAAGGTGGTGTTCCAGCTGGCTCCCGTCAATATCCTCTTGCTGCGCCCAGGGGACTTCTACTTACAAGTGGAGCCCTTCTCTGAACAGGCTGTCCGAATCGTAGTCAGGAGCCTGCTGGAGGAGGACGAGGGACCGGATCGGAAGGTGGAGGAGACACCCATTCCAGAGACCTCCTACCCCTGCATCTTCACTGAGGCCTGGCTGGCGGAGCTCAACCACGGCCGCAATGGCACCCCGCTCAGCCAATGTATCCTTTCTACAGACCGGGGAATGGTAAAGATGCCATGGGCACAGGTGGCTTTTCCTGAGTTTGTGGATAAACCCAGAACCATGGCCTCCTCACCGGCTGCCCCTGCTTCTGTTCCACAGGAGGTAATGACATCTACCCTGCCTCCCTCGGCCCCTGGGTACACTGTGGAGACTAGGATTGCTCCTGCTAAAAATGGCATTGCGGTTTCACTGCGTTTAGTGGACCGCAAATGCTCCAGGCTGGTTAAGCTGGATCAGCATGGGCCTGTGGCTAAGCCCATAGGCTGGGTGTCTCCTACCACATGGGACAGTCGCAGCAAAAACACCTCTGAAGTTGAGGGGGAGTACGTAGACTTGGTGGAGTTCACTAAGGAAAAAGAAGCATTGCTCAACAGTGGGTCTCACAGTCACCCACACCCCAGAGAACACATGTTAAAGCCTGGTCCCCTCAATAGGGATGGTGTTCCTTCAGCTCCAGCCCTGCCCCCGGCCGTGGATTCCGCCCCGGCCCCACACCCGCCCCTCAGGGATCCCTCACACTGTGGCCGGACTGTTCGGTTTTCAGAGGAGCTCCCCTGCACCCCCTGCACGAGGAAAAGAATGGGTCAGGTTTCCAGCACACAGGAGCTCAGGTGCCGTTACCGGCAGTCTTACCATTCAGCGCTGAAGAATCCGGTTACCTTTGAGAAAGACAATCCACTCAGTACATTGGCGGTTCTGGATGAGGGACAACCACAGGGGGAAGAAATATGTCCTGGTCTCTCTCAGTGTTGTTGCCATCCAGAACCAGACCAGGCTGACCAGAATCCCCCTGCTAGCGATGCTTCCTGTAGGGAGTCGGGCGAGTGGAACACTAGATCCAGTGAGGTTTTACGAGAACTGAGTGACACCCCAGAAAACAGCGAGAGGTGTCCCTCATCTCTGTCAACCACTGTTGTGGACACATCGGAGAAGTGTGAAGTCGTGATTCAAGGAAGGAAAATTAGGAGGGATGCTGACTCATCTACTGATATTCCCAGTTTACATGTGGTTAAATTAAAAAACGCCACAGCCTTCGGACTGGTTTCCCCAAAGATGAGCAGACGGAGACTGCCTGACCAAGGTGAGAGATCTACATTATATCTGTTATTCAGTGATACATGCTGAGAAAAAGGATTCACACTGCTGGTTTAGTGTATCACTCTACCATTGCTCCATTGTGTAGATGTCTCCCAGGATGGCCAACCCTCCATTAGAAATGTCCACCAGAACTCTCCACTTGCCACTCCCCCTGACACACCTCAGCAGTCTGTGGAATCGTATGCTGTGCCCAGGTCTAAGGTCCAGTCACCATCCTCAGCAGAACCCAGCACTCATCCCCTCTCACGTGGAATAGCATGTCTTACTGGTAAGGCAACCATGGTTTGTCTTTGATACAGAGGTGTATGAAACGGTCCAGGGAAAGAGTATCAGACCCTCATGTTCTCCTTTCAGGTGGTAGAGACAGAACAGGCCGGATGCTGGTTGAAGTGTATGGACACCAGGAAGGATGGAGATCTCCTTTAGTGTCCAGTCTGGAGCTTTGCCAATTGCTGCTCTACTTCTACTCTGTAGTCAGGTATGTATGACACCGGGCTGCCCCCATTCCTGTGTAACCTGAATCAAAATCTTGTAGTCTTAACCCATTGTTTTCATTTCTAGGAAAGAATTAAGAGAACTTGGAATAACACTACTTATAGATGCTAGGAAGACTTCCCCTCCACCACAGTTCAATAAGGCCCTGTTGATGGTTGAGGTATGAAGACATTCATCATCACATTACGATAAGCACTACATAACATCTCCAACAGAGGGTAGCAACTATCTGAAAATAACAGTTTGACCTGCATGTATACGCTATTTACTCAGACATATTACAGGGGCCTCATATTTTGATCATGTTACAGGAGCAAGTTCCCAATGCTGTACACACTGTCCTTATCATGGTGGAGAAGGAGAGCTGGCAGTACCCCAAGAAGGTCAGAGCTGAACCAGTGGTTTTCTCTAATAATGATTATTATCAGGCTTATCATTTCATGAACATTAGTGCGTTCATTTTGAGGGGCTTGCTGTGTGATGTCACTGACTGTGAAATTCTCTGCCTATTATCAGAGTGTTTTGGTGAACTCACTGAAGGCACTGAACAAGCTGGTGGAGGGGAGCCAGCTGACCTCAGGTTTAGGGGGCAGCCTGACATTCAACCACACTGACTGGCTGCAGCTCCACAAGGTAGGCCCCTGGCAGACAGCCTGCCCTACAGCCAACACCCAGGTCCCAGGGCTCAGCTCTGGAACCACAACTAAAGTATGGCGTCGGTACAGCTGTCTAAGACACTAGTCGTTACCTTTGTGGAGAAAATATGTACTGAGTTATTGCTGGGCCAGATTGTTTCACTCAAAAGACGATACTGACATGTAAATATCAACTGATCAGTGTTTGCCATGTTTATAGATAACTACTACTGATCACAGTCCAAAAGCTTCTGGGGATGTGTAGATATTCTTTTGCACATCCATGTATTCTTCATCATCTACTTGGAATATGCTACAGTTCCACCTCTTGGCAGACGCACAGTAGCAGTTTTTCTGATTTTCACGTTATACTCCTTTGAATGGTCGGCCAGTCTCCTTAGGCCATATAGGCTATTTACTTTTAACTGCAACGATATATTTTGTCCAAGTTCAGAAATAGTGCAAGTTGAACAAATCAGAGCAGTGTGCAAAAGCGTAGAGTTCAAATACATATGTAGAAGCTTACGGATCTTGAGTTGAAAGAGATACTTATTCTCTTCAGAGAGAAGACAGATCGGCAGCCACTCTGTTATTGTCCAGTGCTCTCCACAAGGGCTAGCTAGAGCTCCATCAGATAGGTCAGTTGAAACATTAGACAGACACTGGAAAGCTCTTGTATCTTGGTCTTCTTAAACGTCTGATGAACTTAAAATGTGTCTTTCAGAAACTTCATCCCTTTGTGTCAGATCTCCAGGAGGCTTCAGGTTTGTTACTGGGGGCCATTAGGAAACTACAGGAAGGCCCTAAGACTGACACGGTGCAGGTATTGGATTTAACCTTGACAGCACTTTATTACTGAAAACTTGTGGAATGGAGTTGACTTGGGTTATTCATATCCTCAAATCTTTCGTTCCATATGTGGCAGGATGTGAAGGCGTGTATTTTTAAACAGAGAACTCTGATGAAGGATGTTCTAGAGGACTGCCGATTGGTCGCTTTGCAAAGGGACGGCGGAGCCATACTGGCCAGACTGAGAAGGGAGACTGACTTTAGATACGCTCACTGTGAACATTACAGGTACAGAATATTACCTGACGTGTTGCATGACTGGGGTAAATTATAGCCTCCTTTACAGGATGTTCATCAATGTCATGAGTGAAATGGTATTCTTCATGTTTTACTTGAAAAATACACAAACACACACACAGTCCTGTATTACAAACCTTGTGAGGGATGTAAAAACAACAATTCCGTGTTCACTAAATGTAACTTAACCCTAATTCTGAACAATCATTAATAAAAACTGTCCTTATGTGGCACTCTCAGCTAAACTGAACTGCACATATCAACCATTTCCTTCTAATGTGTTATTTCCTTGATCTCCAATCTCTCTGTGCAGTGATGCTGTGGATTCTGTGACCTGTTTGTACAACCATGTAGAGGAGCAGGCCCATGTACTGGTGAAAAAATCTAACATGTACTTGGAACACCTTGAATACCTGCTCCAACAAAGAGAAATGGAGGACCACTTCACTAAGGTACATTCATTGCATTTGCCATTCATTGCGTTTGCAATTAATCTAAAAAATCTGACCAAGTTTGAGAGGATATGCAAGGAACAATGGGAGAAACTACCCGAATCCAGTTGTGCAAAGCTGGTAGAGACATACACAAGAAGACTTAAAACTGTGATCGCTGCCACAGATGTTTCTACAAAATATTGAATGGTTTTGAATAAATATGTACAAAAGTTATTTCAGTTTTTTATTTTCCATTTTTTTTTTAATTGGTGAAGATTGGCACAAAATATAACTGAATGAATTCTAAATTATGTCTGTAACATAACAACATGAAAGAGGTCAAAATACGTTCTGAAGAAACTTCAGAAAATACTTACTAAGCCCCATTCCATTGTAGATCACGGAATGGTTCAATGCAGAGGGGGAACGGCAGTTGCTGGAAGCAGAATCAGTGGGGGATTCCAGAGAAAAAGTAGAGCAGACTCTCCATAGCTTCAGTGCATTCCTCGCTAAAGTCAATGTAAGTCTATCTATCTTTTCACTCAGTGATGCAATCAGGTGACACTGTTTCACGCTTGATCCACTAAGATCTACTTGGAACGAGAAGTAATGGAAGTTTAATTGAATAGGTCGTTACCTTTACTGTTTTACTGTCCCTTTAGGAGCAGAAGCAGCAGGCCACAGTTCTGCTCACAGAGGCAGAGAAGATCCAGGGCTCATCAACATACACTGAAACTGAGCTGTTCAGTACCATGGTGTGTACCTTCAAGTCTTGTCTGGCTGACTTCCTCTCCCGGGCAGAGAGGTGCTGCAATGAGCTGAAGGCTATGGTCACTGTATGCAACTTCTGTGAACAGGTTGGTGTCCAGGCAGTGCTAGATCATGTTGTTGCACATTGTTTTATTGTTAACAGTTAACTAAAACACATAAAATCAATGCTGATGTTGACATGCTTTATGTATATATTGTAAGGGGAAATAATAAAAGTTGGATTTCTGTATCTTTTTCTGGGGGTAAATAAAAATGTAATTTGTCTGTCCATTAGCTACAGGTCAGTAGCTCTAATAGAAAATCTCCTCGTTCTTACTGTCAAAGAGAAATATAATAATGATTATATGTTTTACTGGTAAAATCACTGGATTTGATCTTATTCTTAATAAGATTCATGGGGTTGGGCATTTACTTTACATATTTTTGAGTAATAGTTTGGTAGGAGCAGTGTTGTTTTGAACAGTGAGTAAGGTAAAGTCTACCTGTGTTTCATAGCTTCCAGTTTTCTTTGGGGTTTTAGTAAGCTTGATGTAAGCTGGCTTTTTATAATAAATGTTATTGATTGACTGATTGATAGATGGACATTTTCTTAAAACCCATGTCAACTATGTATTTAGTTGTAAAACAGTCATATATCATATTTTGCATTCACTCCCTTCATCAGTGTAGCCCATGCCCAGAAGCTTCAGATCTTTATCTGTCTGGAAGAAAAGTCAGAAAAGTTTTGAATAAGGGAATTTTTTTTCCAGGCTACTGAGCTGGCCAAAGACTGCAAACAATACCTGGACCAGAAGCCGTTTGGAAGACATCCAGACATGAATGAGGTCTTTACCCTCCAAATGTACCAGGAGAGCTTTGGTCAGTTCTCCCCAGAGCGCTTCCAGCAAGTGAAGGCTCATGCATCTGTTTTAAGGGGGTCCAGAGGCATGCGAGTGTGGAACGTAGCCTGGCTCAAGTGTCAAGAAGTCAGGCAGCAACTGGAAGAAAGCCTGCATGATGTAGAGAGGGCCTTGAGGAACACAGACCCCTGGCATGAAGAGTACAGAACTAGTGAGGACAAAGCTTTGATTCATACAGTGACTCATCATTACAGACCCTTGTCATTTCCCAGACCTGAGCCCCCGGAATGGAGCAGCCTCCCATCAGACTCTATGGATGGAGATTACCATGTTGCCTTGGAGAACTCTGTGACCTTCTCTAATATTAACTTCAAGCCTGAGAATATAAAACCTGGTAAAGGGTCAAAGGTCACGAATGTGCCAGCCTCTCCCCATAACAGATCAAATAGTAGACCGGTGAGGGAAACTAGAAGGAGAGGTGCCAACCAAGGGAAGAGCAGAGGAGCCGCCACCGTTGCCGACTCACACCCTATGGGTTGTGAATGGTTCTTGTGGCATCGTAGGGGTCTGAGTCGATCCATGAGTGAGGAGTCTTGCGCGACAGCCACGTCCAGTCAGTCTGAGGCGTGCATCCAGACACCATCCTGTTCCCATGGAAAACCCTCTTGTAGGATGCTACAGGCCGCTCGGAAATTCCAGATCTCTCGCCATGGCAGTTTCTGTTCAGAGGAGTCTTCTTGTGGTCATGAAGTGATGGAGACTGCCTCTTCAAGGAATATTGGCTCATCTGCAAGGACGTGTGAGGGAACAACATTGTTGGCAAATCCAGAAGAGAACACCAGTAGTGTTTTGTAAGTTACTTACTAAAGGAGTTCTCCAAATTAGCATCACCTTTTTTTCTTGTCGATATCTGCCTAATGTACTTTTCTTTAAGCTTGCAATGAAGTAATGCAGGTACTCTACCTTCATAAAACATTTTCATAACTTTCAGTGGACTGCAAAACAGAGTTTAGTAATTGGCTGTGTTGCTGTAATTGTTTATGGTGTTGTTACTGTAGGAAGCTACAGCGGATCATGGAGGAGCTGCTGTTAACAGAGAGGGAGTATGTGCGTTCCCTGGGCTATATTCTGACTCACTACCTTCCTTTGTTGGAGACGCCTGACGTGCCCCAAGACCTGCGGGGCAAACGTGGAGTCATCTTTGGTAACCTGGAGAAGCTCTACGACTTCCATTGCCATTTCTTCCTCAGAGAGTTGGAGGACTGTCAGGCTGAGCCATTACGAGTGGCTTGTTGCTTCTTGAGACACGTGAGCTACAGTCTTCATGCTCATGCCTTCTAATCTATCCTTTCTACATGCTAAACTAGAGTCCTGTAATGATTGATTTGTTGAATTTGCCACTAAAGTGTAACTGTTGTGACGGTAAACTTTCCTCTCTATATTCAGAGAGACAGTTTAGGCCTTTATGCTCTCTACAGCAAGAACAAGCCTCAGTCAGATGCTTTAATCCTTCACCATCGCCATGACATATTCAAGGTAAGTCAATTAAGTTGATGCTTCATTCCAAAGGTCAATGGTGAATTCCTTTGAATGGTCTCTCCATCCCTCCTGTGATCTCCTGTCTTGTTTTGTCCCTTCTCAGAGGAAGCAGCAGGAGCTGGGAGACCACATGGACTTGTCCTCCTACCTGCTTAGGCCCATCCAGAGGATCAGTAAGTACAGCCTGCTGTTGCAGGACATGCTGGGCGTGTGTGGGCCCTGGACAAACGGGGACAAGTCAGAGCTCCAATCTGCGGCCGACTTGGTCCGCTTCCAGATGCGCCATGGCAACGATCTTCTCACCATGGACGCCATCCAGGACTGTGACGTAGGTTTATCGTCGTAATAATTTCCTAAACAACAAATGTCCAAATGGGGGTACATGTGGAAATTATTATTTTAAACCAGGTAGTCATTGTCCTGTTTTACTCCACTCCTGCACCAGGTGAATCTTAAGGAGCAAGGCCAGCTGATTCGTCAGGATGAGTTCATTGTGGTCTTCAGAAAGAAGAAGTGTTTTCGTCGTGTCTTTCTCTTCCAAGACCTCATCCTCTTTAGCAAGACCAAGAAGACAGACGTGGGCAATGACGTGTACATTTACAAACAGTCTTTCAAGGTGTGTTGACAGTATTCATTAAAAAGACTGTAATGTACCTCACTTACCACTTGTAAAGAAAGACCAAATCATCTGGCCTTTTTGAAGCAATCAGCCTGTCTTTTATTTTTGTTTCTGTCTAGACGTCTGATATTGGGATGACCCATAACTCCGGAGAGAGTGGTCTGTGTTTTGAGATCTGGTTCCGCAGGAGGAAGACCCAGGACACCTACACACTTAAGGCTGACAGAGAGGAGACTAAAAAGGCCTGGACCACAGACCTGGAGCAGATCCTCTGGGAACAAGCCGCCCACAGCAGAGGTAAGTTCACTATTCTGTACATGCCTTGTCTGTCAATCACTATTAGTGCACAGTAAAACCCTAAGGCATTTTTAACTGAAATATTTTTTGTAAGTTTAACTCAAAGTTACTGAAATGCTGCTAATGACATAAAATGATTATGTGATACTGACTATTTAAATATTTGAAATAAATATTTAAAATAAACATTTGCTTAACATGCTCTACTGCAGGTTGACGTTTTGGAATTATTTAATCAGAATCATTTTAGCAACACTTAAATCAATTATATCAAAGATAATCCAATAATGTAGTTTTTTGCATCCTTTTTCTGGTGGATATTTGTAATTAAAGACATGCAAGGCACATGCCTCAATTATTCCTTTATTCTCTGAGCCCAGGGCAATCACATCTCACTCAATCTCATCCCACTGTAATGTTGGTTATAAGCTGATATATACATTGAAGGGTGTGTCTACCTAGCAAGATCAGATTTCCAAGACAGTAACTCCCATGCCAAATGGTCAATGTAAAAATGTCTGCGGGTATCAGAGCGCAACCTACAGAGAGATAATCTAAACAGAGATGTTTCTGTTGTTCTCATTATCTAGGCACATTCACTTCCAATGAAACGTACATTCACATTGTAATTGTTAATGCTCAGATTCCACACCCCTTTAATTCCTATTGGAATTACCCATCCCTTTGAATGACAGTGACATGTAGGAATGGTTGTATTATTAATGTTCACAGGACTTCCAGAAATCTCAGCATAGAAGCTGTAATACTTTTGGAAATTCCCAAAGAATTTTAGGAAAGGTCTAAGGATTTTGCAGCCCTAACTCTGGCCACTGTGCTACGCAAAGCAAGATTTTGGAATGAGGCCACATGGGATGTGTAATATATTAAGAGGGAAAAATTTGTCTTGAACTCACATGAAAGACAAACAATTGAAACCAAGTGAGTCATAACCATGTCTCTGTCATTAACATATACAGACTTGGGGGGTAACTACAGTTCACTTGAAAGGGCAATTCGCACTGGGAAAAGATGTTGTAGCTGTGGCTAATTATATTACACAATTATTGTAAGCTAATATTACTCAACTCTGGACGTAATTGGTTTGAGTAATGACTACAAAACAATTTTAAGTAACTACCTGTACTCAAATGTGAAGTGCAGCCGGTTTCCTCAAAAGGTTTGAGTAATGAGGGCACACAAAGGTTTAGTGTGGGCTGATAGCAAATGCTTACTTCAAGGTCCGCTGAATGGCTTACTTAGCAGCTTTATTTCTAGACCAGGTTCTGGATCCTGCAGACGGCATAGCCTAAGGTCCCATGGGGATAATAGAATATTATTGCGTAGTGACTCTTGGCAGTTGGGCGCCTCTGAGCTCAATCAAGATAGAATACTTGAGAATGTGTTTGTGGATTTTTTTATATAAATGGATACACCACCACCATTTCCTTTCCCACCTGCCCAGAAAACTTTGGATTCTTTGACAGGATTTCAGACCGAAGATAAACAAGTTTCGGCAATAATTAGAATGTCTGGATTCCCCTAAGAGGCCAAAATCTTTAAATTGTCCTACTTTGGCCAATATTTAGAGGCATAACTTTCAATCCTTTGCATGCGTTCAAATCTGAGGGAGTGTCAAATCATTAAAAACCAGATAATTATTCCCATAAAGAGATTGTAAAGAAATGACTGTATTAATGATAAAGGTTTATACCTTTGATCTTTTTGTTTTCAATCAGTTATATGTTCCATGGTAATTCCATAAATAATATCTAAAAAGGAATGGTTTCAGTATATTAAAACAAAAGTTCAGTTCATTTGCCAGGGTTGACCATAAAATGAATTACAGACTTATAGCACTAATCACCTGAAATAAATAACAATCTTCAGAAATTATGACAAACTAAGCAATATTGGGCTACAGTTTCTACCTATAATATTCAAATACCACTCATTTTGTGGAATGACCAAATTCAAAGTTTATTGGTAGACTATCTTTGTGTTTGGTGTGTTGTAGAACTGCGCATACAGGAGAGAATGTTCATGGGCATAGGGAGTAAACCCCTCATGAATATACAGAAGAGCGAGGCAGCTGTCTGTGACAGGGCTGTCAACTGTGTCCTGCTTGGAGGTATGTAAATAAGTTCACAGCCAACTCCCAAGCCTCTTATCCATGTACTGTCATCACATATGTAAAATGTACTGACTTACTGAATAGAAGTTACTTACTGAATACTCTATTTCCTTCTCTCAGCTCCTGTGCTGTGTTGTCCGCAAACAGACCTTGAATATCTCCGACCCAACTCTATTGGTTCAGGAAGTAGTGCATCCACCTCTTGCAGCCACTCCTCGTCTTCTTCTGGACGAGGTTCTTTACCTCCAGTTGGTTCCCCTGGTAACAAGACACAAAGTGGGGAGAACAATCCCAGTGTCTATTCTTCACCGGAGACCGTGTCAGTGACTGAAGATGATCTAAAAGATTATCATAGTCACCAGAAGCAAAACCTTCTTCTCAGTGAGTTTGTTTTGTTCTAGTGTTTTACATGACTAAAATGAGTACTGACAGACATACAGTACATGACTCTGGTTATGTGCCTGTCTCTGTATCTTTCTGTTGACATTCCAGTGGACAGCACAGAGTCATCAGGTGAGAGTGCTAGCATGTTCAGCACCTCAGAGCACAACTGCCTGTCTGCAATTGGTGGAGAGTTGGACGATTTGTCATCTGTTACGAGTTCTCAGCACCATGTCCAAGAAACAACCACAGCACCCAATCTCAGGAAGACCAGCTCACCTGCTACCATGAGGAAGAAGCTCTCCATTGCTCCTAAACCACCAACTCTTGCTGTTCCTCACAGCCTGAAAAAGGTGAAATTTTTTGATCAATGTAAAAGAAATGAACCAAATTTCACCCCCATAATAATTTTGCCCCAATACAAATTGATGATTTTGATTTGATTTTCTATACTTAATCTTTACAAAGGTCAAAGAACAACCAATATATTCTTCAGTGGACAAAGAAAAGGTTTCTCTTAGAAAATCAACAGAAGTTTAACCTGAGGATATGAGTGAGTTGAAACAAAATACATTTGTTTTATTACATATGGTCAATACATATGCAATGCAGTCAATTAAAATATGATGGAATTGATTTTCTTCTAGACAGTTAATCCAGTATGGTGAAGCCTACCAAGAACGTCCTGTGGATCTTTGAACAATCAGACTGACCGTACTGAAAGGAAAATGTATTAACATTTGTTAATGTAAGTGAACTGTATTTACTTGACAAGCCCAGAGGTTGCAATTGGTTCGAAAGAGTTACTGTATCTGGTATGTATGTCGTAACTAAAATGTCATGAAAATTAACACATTGATTGACTGTAGTTAGTTGGAAGGGCATTGGATCACATGACTGACTTTCATTTTCATTTTGAGATATTAGTTACATTGTGTATGTACATTTAAACTCAGTCAAATCAGTTCCTTGTAATTTACACATCATTAGTATCATGACTCATCAGTGACTTTCTACCCTTATTGTTCTTACATTTAACACATTTTATATTAATAACAATAATATACCATTAGACATGTCCAAATCAAACTGGCTACACAAAAACGTGTCCCCTTCAATTTTCTGTGCATGCTGAGCTCAACATCCAGTGGTGCTCTAAACATCATTTCCTACCCAAATTGGTGGATAGATGTGGGATAATTGATTTATTTCCAGGGTCGGGATAAGTCTGCTGACAGGTGGGAAAGCAGAGGAGCAGCCTTACTGTAGCTTTGAGCTCTGAAAAGCGAGAACCACAAAAATGGCCATTATGGCCAATCATAACTCTTCAGACATTCTCCAATTCAGTTGCAAACTTTGTTTTGTTCTTTTATTTCCCTGTAAAAGGGAACAGCTATTTTTGTGGTTAGATTCAGATCCATGCTATCTGACATCTGCTAGTTAACATCCAATGACAGGTTTGGCTGAATCAGTGTGGATATGTGTTAGAGATCTCAATTATTTAAAGCGCTAGATCTGATTGTTCAGGGCATAACTTTTAAACATGTCAATATAGATCTACTTTGTTTGAGACAACCTTAACCAACATTGTTTTTGTTCTTTTTCCACACATTTGGTTTATGCATTCTTATTGTGTTTTTTATATAATACCCAATGTAAATTATTCCCATAGCAAATTATTTATTATTGGATGAGCACAATTTCTTTGGAGAATTTAAGAGTTTTGACTGTATTTCTCTAGCAGGTGGTTAGAACATCACCTCATACTAATGTTGAGTAATTAGAAGAAAAATTTACTCCATTACTGGAAAGTGAATGAAATCTTGCCAATTCAATTGCTCATAGGACATTGCTAAACATTTGGACCTGACTGACCCAGTTATTCAGCATAGACATCCAGTGATGACGTAGCCATCAGTTGAATTTATTCTGTTAATCAGATGGGCCATGCTTTCAAACTGAACACTCCTCAATCAGAGCCTAATTCTGCTGTCCTGGACTGTCACACATACGTTAATATTGGTGGATTTAAAAACATATTTGTAGAGAAATAAGATTTACATTGACGCAGTATTTGTTTCAATTTGGGTAGTAATATATCTATAACCACTATCTTTGATATGCATATATTGTACATGGAACAATAAATTATTTATTGGGCAAAAACATTGCATTGTTATTCTTTTCTGAAGTTGTTATGAAGTATTCAATACCCTGCTTGGAAGTATGAAGTAGCTATAGCAATATCATAAATGCTGAATTGGCATTTCTTCATTTCACAAATATATTTTCTATTTGATGCAAGTTATTTGAAACATGTTAAGGAAGTAATATGTCTCAAAACTGTTTGAAGGGGCATTATTTCAGAAGTTGTAAAGTATTCAAAGCCATGCAGTGAAGCATGAAGTGGGTATAACGTTATCATAAATGCTGAATTAGCGTTTCTACATTTCACAATTTCACTTGTATTTGATGAAAGCAATTTGAATAATAATAAGGAAGTAACTGTTTGAGGGAGCTTGGACCAGACCGCGTGGTCATGTTATGCATATAGTCAAGTTACACACACTACAAATATCCTTGGAGCAACATTGCAGCCAGGACATCACACTCTCTAGCGACACAAGCAAGAGCCTACCGGCATTATCGGAAGTAATGGATCAAGGTAAAAGAGCAACACTTCTTTATTGTTCATCCATGATTTACAGACTTATGTTAAAATGCACCACTCCTCGGTGGTGCAGCATTGTAATTCAATGCCACAAAGTACCGCAGCATCATTGTGGACAAGAGTTCAAATCCCGGTGGTGGCATACCGACAGTGCCCAGCAGTACCACAGAGAACGCTGTGAATTGGCTCAGCAACCTCTGGGTTGGATGTCGAAAGGGGCTGCTTCATCACACTTTAGCAAGTCCACGTGGTGGGTTGTACATCTACAAGCTCAATCATGGTTGTTGGCTAGAGAATGGGATCTCCTCCAGGCTCATATGTGCAGACATATAAGTATCTGGTTGAGTGAGCTGCGTGATGTAAAGCAGAAAAAGCTTGGTGAGATTTGCATCACAGGGCACTTCTCTATCTTTGACTCTTGTGAACCAGCAGGAGAGTTGCTGCAATGGCAGGCTATAATTGGGAGGAGGCAAAAACTTTGGGACAACAAAAAGTAAAACAACGTGTGTTGGTGAGTCAGATGGCATAGCAGTTAATGTGTGCTGGCTCAAATCCCTGAGGTGACAAGGTGAGGAGAAATCTGTAATTGTGTGCTTGAGGAAGGCACCTTATCGAAATTGCTCTAGTAGCTTCGTATAAGGGCATCAGCTAAATAACTAAAGTGTGCAAACAAATCAATTAGACCAGGGAACTTTATAACAGTTGTAATCTTGAACCTGGAGGTATATGTATCCTGGCTACAGAGGATGCAGTATACATGGAGGAAGATATAGAAAGGCAAGTATTTGTGCCATCACAGGCTGGTCTTATCTACAACCAAATGAATCCAAGTCTCCCCGTGGACATTTGGCCAGGTACACATAGTGGTGGATGAGTGCCACCCACTTATTGGACAGACAGTGTTTCCATACTTCGCCAGTGGGCCAATAAACAATGCAAGAAGGTTCGCTTTGGCCAGTGTTGGGTGTTTGCTGTAGTAGCATGCACAGGTAAAATCTAAACCTAAAAACCACCAACATTCAACTGTTTTCTGTGAATATTTTCACCTAAAGGGCCAGTTCACCTGAATTATAAAATTGTTTCATTAATTTGAAAGAAATGTATATACAAGGTAGGATATGAATCATTGTTTTGGTGCACATGGCCTGTCAGTGTATTGTTTTCAAATGCTAACGTTTAAGACATGGGGTTGCACGTCATGTTCTAACAGTCTGTGTCTTTGGTAAGCCTTGCAATTCATATTTACTTAATAATATTCTAATGAGAAGAGTGAAATAGTTATAATTCTGTTCCCATCAATTGAAAAAGATGCGTACCGTATTACCATTTTCAAACAGTGCCAGGGAAACAAAACTAAATTAGGACAGGTATCATATCTTGTCCATTCATCCAAGTTAAGGAAACCAAAATGTGAATTTGTTATTTGGGTGTGAGAAATAAGCAATGGATTAATTAATGTGCATAACTACAATGGAAATTGATTTTCAGGGCAGTCATCTGTACCTACTTTAAATATTTTCATTGCCTTTATGTAATCAGTGATACAAGAATTTTGACATGTGACTTTCATCCACACATTTCTCGTGCTCTGGGTATCCCCTGTCGAGTGGTTACTAACTTTGGATCTGCTCATGATGCAAATAGTAACCTACTGATTGAATTTCTGTATGATAAGGATGAAAATGATATCTCTGTTGACTCAATATGGTAAGGAGAAAACCTCATGCTGTGCTGATACAAAATGGGTTCTGTGTTTGTGAAACAATGTTACAATATATTACACTTTCTCAGGAACCTCCATGTGTGGGTGGATAGTTGGATGGCTCGTCCCGATCTGAAGGCAGACTATGATGGCTGGCAAGCAAGTGACCCTACACCACAAGAGAAAAGTGAAGGTGAGTCGACGAATATCAGTGAAGATGACTTATGTTACACTGAATCCATTTATTTGTGCATATAAATACAGTAATTGTTTCATAGATTAAGTTAATACTGTAATCATGGCCTACTGATTTGACGAAGCAGGAAACTGGCGGACAGTTCTAATGTATATATTGTGGGTTATTAGGAGCAACATATTCACACTGGGGACATAATAATAATATAAATTGTACTCACATTGTTATCCCTCTGGATAAGAACATCTGCTAATTGACTGTGTTGCTTTCTCTGACCTTGATGTGTTATGTTCTACAGAGAAGTGCCTTCCCTTCAGACTGGAGTACTTTGACTACAGCAACACCATAACATAAGGAAATTCCACGGTGCAAAACGCATCATAGTGCTCGATGTTCCAGATGTTGCCATCAAGGTAGAGTATTTGATAGTCTGGCTTTATGTAAATTAGATGATGTCCCAATACTTTGGTGAGACTGTGCCACAGTGCCACATAACGCTGGAAGACATTTTAAGCATTATGTACAGTGCATTGTTAAATGGTTCTCCTGCAGATCTTGGGAGACACCAGAGTAAATGAGAAGCTGTCTGCAGAGATCTCACTAAAGAATCCTCTACCAGAGCCCCTGCAGAAATGCTTCTTCAATGTGGTGGGAGCTGGTCTCACTGAGGGAAGAATCCTCATACAGAAGTATGTAATCAGTACTGACACACTGGACCTGTTCAGGGTTAACTTTCTTGAACAGTAATTAGTACGCTAACTCAAAAAAACAAACAGAATACATGTGTAAAGCTTGAACTGTTAACCTTTATGCTTTTAATAGTGTAAAACTGGTGAAAATGTACAACAACAAGTAGAGATATTTAGTAAGGGGAGGCAAACTCTCTGTTGACACAAACACATATCTTCATGAAGTTGTAATAATACTCCTCCTACTTGCCCGTCAGCATAGCTCTCAACAATAGCTCCTTTTCATCCTGTTGCATACATTGCAGCAGCTGGCAGTATGAGAATTTGTGAAAACTGTTTTGGTGTGATGCATCCAATGTTATATGTACCACACTGGTTATCCCCAACCCTCTCCCCTTTTCTTTTAATATTAAGTTAGACTGGCTGACATGCTACTTTCCATGACTGTCAAACTTAAATTCAGCCCCTTGTTTAAAAAACAATGTAGTTATGGAATGGCTTTTTGTTTGGTCATTGTCCACTAACACACTTTGACAAATAAGCTAATCAGATTCTGAAGATTGATTATAATCCAGGTGTCTATAGTCACTTGTTGTATTTAGATCTAAAAGCAAAGATAATATTTGAGGGCAAGGCACTTTGTGCACATATTTTCAACTTATCAACAAGTATTTACACTTATGATTAACAGGTGACAGGTACTCATTACATATGTAAATACAAAACTGAATTTACATATTATGTAAATGTTATTTAAATTAAATTGTTGTCATGACAATTTGTAGTCTGAATAGGTCCAAAGTAAGGCAAAGTGAAAGTGGATAGCCAAATATACTTACTAGATAGGGAAAATACTACTCATCAAACTCGGAGGAAACAAAACACTGCTTTGAGGTACGATTACAGTTGGATTGGCTTTGCTAAAATTGGTAAACATTTTGAGTTGTATTATTGGCCATATTATTGTCAAGACAACTGCTTAATATTGCGTGATCCACAGGGACAAACCTGTGACTTGGGAATTTCTCTGTTCTCCCATTAGTTTTAGACCGGTTATAAACAGATGCTAGTCCTATAACCAAACATAACGTTCTGGAGAAGTGTAATCTCCCCTATTTCAGTTCTCAACACAAATCCAAAGTTTATTTGTCCCCAACAGGGACTTATTTTTGTAATGCCTGGCATCCCTTCAATATAAAATACCCCTCAAGGTTCTCTAATGTTGATCTTGCTACTGTATCTCTTTGAGATCCTGTAGAATTTGAACATTGAGTGGATAAAATGGATGCAACTTCTGTAAAGGTGCATGTGCACTAGGATACAAACCAACAAAACCAGGTTAACCCAATTAAACCTCAACAAAGAAAATATATTTCTCCTTAATTAATTTGCAAAAATGAAAAACGTATCTTTGTTTTGTCATTATGGGGTATTGTGAATAGATACATGAGGAAAAAATATATTTAATCAATTTTAAAATAAAGCTGTAACAAAATGTGGAAGGAGTGAATACTTTCTGGATGCACTGTATCTGTGTATTACACCTATTGCACACACTGCAATATTACAACATTGAAAGTTGGAAAATTCTCTCAATAGCTCACCAGTTAACAGGGTTTTCCAGATACATTACTGTGCTAATTGTTGAATGCCTTCCCTCATAACCACTATCTCTCAGGGTTGGAACAGTGGGTCCAAAAGAAGAGGTCAAGCACACGGTGGATTTTACTCCTAGTGGCACCGGATCCAGGACACTGATGGTAGCTGCACAGCGTCAAAGGATACTTGACAATGGAGATTAAAAAATGAATACCATTATGATTATGAAGAGTTTATCAATGATATCTTTGTTTGTATTATGAAGCATTTAAAAGAGGCATGAACAGTGGACACGTTTTTCTTAATGCCCTTAAAAACCATTGTATTACAGAAGATAATGCAAAACACGGTGCACCAATTCATGGATGGGTTGTGTAGAAGTTGATGCCAAACGTCCCCATAAAAAAATGAACTGGTCCAGAGTGTATCAATGTCAGAGTATAAACCAGCATTGCTATTTTCCAATGGTTCCATTTATTTGTATTGATGGGGGGGGAAATAATTACTGAAAAACTACTGCTGTAGTACAGTATCTGCAAAGAGAAACACATGCCACATTTTCATTTTCTAGTAAATCATTTCCTGGGGAAGATGTCCTACTATCCTGCAACATCAGGAAACACTTACCGCCGTGGATTGGATCTATAAGACTAAATAAAGGACCCTCGCACCTGGACAGTCAACGATCATAAAAATATGACTTATCTATGGACTCCTGAGGAAAGAAAGACAACAGCAGAGTAACACCAGGAACCTCCCGTCAGGTCACTTTCTGCTCCTCTGTCATATCTGAATAATGCTGAACAACAGGTGGCATTCTGACACAGATTTGTCAGCATGTTACACCTTTGTGAAAACATTTATCTAGGGCAAAAAAGTACATTATCAACAAAGCTCAGTCAAGAGAATGTCACTGAACATGTATTCCTTAGGGACTAAGTCAATGTCTATCTATCTAACCCAACTCTAATAACCTCTATCAGCCACTTTATCTGAGGGCTAAACTTATTCACATTGGACTGAGAAACACTAGGACAGAAATGTTAATTTAACATTAATTTACTGATGACCGATGGTCACTTACTGCCACGTAGGACAATGCAAATCATGTACAATGACAAGAGCTGAAGGTTGAATTGTATGTTTGAGTTGGAATTTTAAAGCATCGTAAAACTGACAACCAAAATGCAACGTACACAGAAGAGGCCCCTTCCCTACATACATTCTAACAGAAATCAGACATTTTATCAGCATTACACAAAGCCATCAACTTAAAGCCAGTAAAATAACTGTAATGGGGAAATCCAGTGTAAGAATGAGACTCAGATTCTTCAATGCACATCAAACCTATGTCTGCAAAGTTAAACAAAGCATACACTCAAAATCCTTTGACTTTCAGTGTGGACGAATATACATCTGCACTATTCCAAAAAGTGAGCAATTTTTTTTTTTTACATTTTCAGTGGAACATTTAAAAAAAGTACTCCTTGTGGATAGACATGTATAGTTTGTTTAACCTGGGAATAATTGTCTTTTATTTGACAAACATTATAAACTAAAATATCTGAGACTCAGCATCTCATTGTTACCGTGGAATTGCCGTGATGCCTCTCTTTACAAAGCCGTCACAAGAATCTAGTGGCTGAGTGACAGCCAAAATGAACACAAAATCCACTTTGCATGACCGGTTTCATCTTCGTTCCAACATAAAATCAGTTATCTGCCGTTTTGTCTGGTGTTCAGAATAAAATCAAAAAGGAGGATATTTGTCCAAGCTGGTGTGACTGAATCTTCAATGACCACTGTCTCTCCCACCGGGGTTTGCCCCTACCACTGTTCCTCCCGGCCTCGCCATAGGGTTCAGTGTTACGTGAGCAGGTTCAACAGTGTGTGTGTGTGTGTGTGTGTGTGTGTGTGTGTGTGTGTGTGAGTATGCCCTGACAAGAGGCAGGGTGTGGCAGGAAGCTCAGTCAGTGGAGAACAGGTCTCCAGCAGAAGGTAGAGGGGCCAGGCCTCCTGTCACATTGGGCAGCAGAGAGAGGTCAGGCAGGCTCTGGATGTGGGACTTGAGCTCCTTGCGCACCTGAGTGACCCGCGCAAGCTTCTGTTTGTACTCCTGCAATACAAAGAACAGGACTCAGGGTCAAGCAGAGCAGAGCCGGTAAAATTCACTGTCCACTCCTTCAAAGTAACTTACAAAGCTGCTGCAATTTCATCATAGGAAAACCAGTATTTCCCCGTTCGGATGACTGGTTGGTAACAACATCATCAAAAGAATGAGGTTGATGGTTTCTACTTGCCTCCAGTTTCTTCTCCCTCTCAGCGAGGGCTTCCTTCTGGCTGCCAATGTACTCTGTCAGCATGCGTGCAAGCTGCCGCCGGTCCTCCAGCTCCGCAGCCAGGCGGCCGTTATACTCAGCCAGCAGTAGACAGGCCTCGTCCACTGTCTTAGACAGCTTATCAGCTGCCTCCTTGTCTAGGGACAGGGTCATAGTTCAAAAGCGTTTTACACTAGTATCTATATACAAGTGCAAAACGTCAGATTTGGGCACGGAAGCAAACGCATTGGAACACTCCTGGAATGACTCCTTCCTAGGTGCCCCAAATGAGACCTAGGAATTGGGAAAGCTCAATAGGGGAATGTCTAAAAATGTAAGATGGCAATTCATAACTTATGTTCCTAACAAAACAATTCCTCAATGCCTAAATGCGCACTGAACGTACTATGGCCTTATCTCATTCTGTAAAAGGTCATGGTAATTCCATGCCCATTTAAATGCTTTATGCTATGTATTGCTTTATTAAAGTACTACACAAAGTTTGTTTTGATTACATATTTGCTTCAGGAAAATGTCTCATTTTATAAAAAATGCTTCCTTACCTCATCTCCTTGATAACATTGTACATGTTTTCAAAAGCCAGATGGGGATGAGACAGGAGGATAGGAAATGGTAAAGGCTTCCTCAGCACTTACCAGTGATCTTCTCTAGCAGAGAAACATCCTGAACTTCCTGTGGCAGAGAAGCAATCTTCTGCCGCACCGCAGCATCACCCGAGGCTGCATTCTCCAGGTCCTGAAGGGCTTTGACAAGCTCCTCCGTCTATGGGGAGGGAAGTCTGGGTGAATATCAAACCTATGGGTACAGTCTCCAATTCAAGCAATATGCGGATTATTACCAGATGAGGATGATAATGTTTCTAAATGAAGAACTGCTTTACTAGTAAGAAGTAACTGTCATGATTCTCCATATCATTATTGTTACCAGAGTATTTAAACCAAAATACTGTAGATTATTTGTTAATTTCTTGCGACAAAATCTAAACTTAGTGGGTTATCCCCACTTTAAATATTATTTTAAATCTAGAGCATACAGGGTGTGAATATTTTAAACTGCAACTTTACATCCTTTGTTTCACTGACATCTAGTGGAGAACTGTCAAATGAATAGACGTGTTGTGTTGTTCACCTACCATCTGTGGGCCTGAGATATCTGAATCCCGTGGGGACATGTGGCCTCTGTAATCATCATCATCTTCCTCTTCTTCTGGTTCTTGGATCTTATGATAGGTCCGTTTAGATGCCTTCTTCTCCTCTGAAATAGACAGGATGACTATATAAAAAGTATTAGTTTCTTGGGAATTCTGACATTGAAAACACACTGTGTAGATTAAATAATTACACTCCTTGAAAGTTTTTTTGTGAGCATTGATATTTAATCTTCATTTCAACAGTGATGACAGTGAAACAACACTTTGCAACAATTTAACAGAAATGCAAGCCTTTATCTTTAAATGCTGGTGTAGCCTGCTTTAGAATAAAAATACCTGAGCATAGAAGGGGAAAATGGATCTAGACCCCCTAGATTAGAGCGATGCAGGGATTTTCCAGCATATAAAACTCAAATGTGACTGCCTTCCTAAAATCTGTGTGTCAGCATGGTATATATTTTTTTTTAAACGCATGTTAAATATAAGCAAATGTGACCGTAGAAGGAAAAATGTTTCGTATTGTCAGTGTTGCCACATGGGTAGGTTTCGTTTTTTATGGGTTTGAGCAGGTCGATCTATTGACTGTATTGAAAAACTTGCATTTAAGCCTTCTTCATTTCTATAGGATTAATACCGGGGCTTTGATGGGCAGCTGGTCCGGAGCACATAGTTCCAGTACTGTTGTTCCTTGCCCACATTGCATCTGGAAAACTGTGCATTCATTACTCTTTTGAGAGCAGAGGATTCTTCGAATTGCTTGGATGTATGAATTGTTCAATATAAATAAACTTTCTTGCTTCTTCTTGAACTCAAATGTAGAGCAAATCTCTTTCTAACAGTTGACTGATTATGGCACCCCTTAACGTTACCCCATGTTCTTCAAGACTAAACTTAAGCATATTTTGAGTGGCTCTTAGTGGGATGGACTATGCTGGATAGAATGCCAGTATTCTGGAATTGTCTTCTTCCGTAGATAATCTTCTTGAGAGTGCGTTGATTGACTTCAGAACAGTAACAGAAAACATCACCATAACCCCTTATCAGTATCATCAGCATTAATAGCCTCTCAGTGTTAGAAGTGCTAAACAAATCCAAAGACATTGCGATATTAGATTCTTCAAACTCTTTGCCTTGATGACAGCTTTGCACGCTTTTGGCATTCTGACAACTTAAGAAATATTAATGATTAGGTGTGTCCAACCTTTTTACTGGTACTGTACATTAGAGGGAAGCGGGGCATGGCTAAAATCTTATGCATTTTACATGTGATTGATTTCAAAGACAACTCGCAACAAAATGGGCTCATCAACTTATTCCAAAATATGGGTGCATTTGTCTGTTTTTCAGTGTTTGTTTTAGTTTGACATCAATGCATGAGTTGCTTTTTTAATGTGAAAAACAGATCATCTTGAATGCATGGATGACATGCACATTCATTTTACCACCACCAAAAGAGGGGACTACTTGTGCATGTGCAGTTTGTTTACAGTTGAGCACAGACTGATAGCTAAAAGCATTTCCATTAGAGACTGATGGGTCATGCCATGAACGTCGAGTTGGCCAATCCTATATTTATCCACAATAGAAACCTTGAGGAAAATGCATATCGCGTAGATCCCCATTTATTTCATTAGTAATGATATCTGTCTACTCAAGGCTCTATTGGCCAGTGTTGTAGACACAGATTAAGCCTGGTCCTGGACTAAAATAATCAAGCTCAATGGAAATCTCTGTCAATTATAATTGCAATTAAATTATTAATCAGACACGAAATATACAGTTTCTAAGATGAAAGCAAGTGTTTTATTTATTTTATATTAAATGGGTGTTTTTCCACATGTTGCAGGTTCTCTTGAAAACAACTTGATAGCAGCAATAAAACAAATAGCAAGCATCAGCAAGAAAAGCATCAGTGAAGACATAGGGGTCTCTGACTGTACCTGTGGGTTGGTGTTGGGGGCTGTTTGAGTCTTCAATAGCGAGCTTTAGTTGCTGGATGAACTCTGCCTTGTAGAGGCTGCGCTCCTGCCAGATAGTGAGCAGCCTGTCCATGGGCTTTCTACAGCCATCATCTGCCTCTCTGAGGGAGGAAGAAATTTGTCATGATATAAGACTTCATTATCAATAATTTATTTGAATTTGTAGCTATGTTACCAATGTTTTGAATGCAGTTAATGTCTTAAAGATATACCCAGTTAATGTCTTAAAGATATACCTAGTTAATGTCTTGAAGATATACCTAGTTAATGTCTTGAAGATATACCCCATTTCATGGCTAACAGAGGTATGATAATGACTCTACCTACATACTATCCACATATAAACAATATACTACATATCCTGCCCCACATGGGAGGTTTAAAATATTATTTTGTTAATTGCAAAAGTCCCAGGCTGCATCTTTAAGCCTGATTTAATGACTGACTGAATAGTATGGCAGACAATATATATAATACATTATTACTGCTCTAATTACACTGGTGACCACTTTATAACAGCAATAAGACACCCCTGGGGTTTGAATCATATGGCCAATGTACCATGGCTAAGTGCTAAATGCACACTTCCTTCAGCCGCTTGGCTTAGCAGTAATACAGCAGTAATGTAAGAGATGTGTCAAGATAAGAATAAAAGCCCCCATAGTTTTACTACTATGAACTGGTTACTTGAATAAAACAGTAACCAATTATTTTTGCTTTATAACCTTTTGTATATTGGCAGAAATAATTATTCCCGTAATCAGCATCCAGTACCTAAACATCCCTAGAAACAGCTCTGGAAATAATTAAGAGACCACTACACCTTTGAAAAGCAAAGTTTTGGTGAGGAACAGATGTGTTCAATTTTCAGTGGTCTCTTAATTTTAACCCTTCTGTTCCTCACTCAAAACCTTCCTTTTCAACATTTTTGGAAAGGAAAGAAAAAGGTGCAGTGGTCTCTTAATTTTTTCCAGAGCTGTATATTTATATATGAAAACAAAGACCTGCATAAAACGCCTGAATCATAAATTGTATGTTTGAGCCTTGACTGTGCCACCAGAAAATTTGTGGCTGGGAAGACCTATGGGCAAAGTAAATTGCCATAATTTCTCAGCTAACTGAGGTTGTCAGTGTGGAAAATCACTTCAGATTTATTCGGACAAGGCTCACCTCCTATTGACAGGAGACAGCCAGGTACAATTGGATTTGACAAAAATTTTTGAAAAACACAAAAACCGCCATTGAAGTGAGAGAAAAATGTTGCTCTCAAACGGTATCATACCATACCACATACCTTGCAACATGAGAGCAGGCGTCAACAAGGACTGTCTCAAAGTCTTTGGCAAACTCTGGACCTTTTTTCTTGCTATTTTGAATCACATCATTTGCAAGATACAGGAAAGTCAACTTCCTGCTGCTTTTTGCTGAAACAAAAACACAGAGAGACGATCAAATAAATAGTAGGATTTTACATGCATAATGTGACATACAAATGTTTCCGTGACTAGCAAGCTGTGGTTGACGATATAATGAGTACTACTGTAGCGTTCATAAGTTCTTACCTTTCTTTAATTCTCTGTGCCATACTTTGACTATGAGCGATGAATGTTTGCGATGATGAATAATCCACAAAGACAGCGTTTGAACGCTCTGCTGAGAGTTGCTAAGCTCCGAAAGCTTCTTCTCCAACGCAGACTCAGAAAAAGATGACATGATGTGCCCTGAGAGGGGACCCTCTTTGGTGTGCCTTTACTTTACCCCACAACTGTTACTTGGAGGCTAATAGAGGAAACTTGCAATGTCATCAAAAAAACATCCAGACAGTTAGCTAAGCAACCTGCTGCACAAAACAATAGCTAACGTTCGCTAATCTTCTGTCTCTACTCTGCCCCAAACCCAGCTAGTTAGCTACTTTTAGCGTCCTGTTTACAAATAGCCAACTAGAAACACTCGTACCTTGCTAACAACAGTAGCCTAGCAAGCAAGCTTGCAATCCACTGCTTGGCGTTAGGATACAAATTTATTTGTTGATTGTGAGAAAACGTGCTATATATTCATAATCTAGTAAATGTGCCGTTTTAATACACATACATGTAGCTATAAATGATAGTATAATGTTTAGGTGAGCCAACGTTTCTTCGTTAGCTAGCTAGCCAGCCGGCTGGCTTTCTAGAAACCACCTATCTCTCAACCTCTTCAAAGATGGCAGCTTGACCTTTCACCCGATTCAGAGCCAGTGCAAAATGAGTTCGAAAACCGTTGCAAAGTCTGAATCTTGTGAAATTAGATCACGTGGCGAGGAGTATTATTCAAATATTGACACATGCAGATATATTTGTACTGGCAAAATGTATGATGCACCCTACGTCGGTCAATAGTATTTGCAAAACCCTTGCATTGGCTAGCTAACTGTAGATAGCTAAAGTTAGCTGACGTTGAGCTTAGTAGCTAGCTAAATAAGCGTAGCAAAATATTATATATACAGGCTAAAGCCTTAACGTTAGCTACCGGAGGGGGGTAAACGAAAAAAAATATTATCGTACCAGTTTTGCAGGTCACACAATTGCAGCAAAGTTAACTTTATGGGAAAAGTTGCTATATCTTCTTGTATTAAGTGAACCCAAGCTAGCTAGAAAGCATGGTAAACTGTCGCAGGATAATGACGTAGATAGCCACAGGGAACGTGATGTTTGTGTGTGACAGCCAGGTAGGATAGTTAGCCAATCTTTATTCAGTTTCAGTGTTGTATCTCGAAATGAGTTCTCAGATGTTCGTCCTAAAATATTCACAATCAAATGTAAGAATATTAGGATATTTCTTTGGTTGTTATTGCTTCGACTTTTAAGTATTCCATTCGATAACCAGTTATCTGGCTAGCTAACTACCTTTAGCAATGATGGTCTGTCACATTTCTGTTTGGTTTATTTAAGCAACAGGACAAAGTTAAGCCAATAAAATTAACATTTAGGTAAATGAAATGTTTTGTGTCCAAGATATTATTAAGATAATCAAAACTGTTTGCTGGCATGCTACCCATTTACTGCTTAACTGTCCCACCACTTCCCAAAACATTACTGTACATGTAGCAATTACTAAATGATGATCCTAACATCACAATTCTCTCTTTCAGTGAGTTCTATTTGTCTTGTAAGAATGGACCATCAGATTGACAATCCGAAGCTTGCTTTTGCTTACTTACGTCCAGCCTGTGTCCTCCTGACTCGTGAGCCTACTGTGGGCAATGTAGAAAGCCTGAGCACTCAGCTGAGGCATGTCAATGATGGAACTCTTCAGCAGCTGCAGGACTATGTCCTTTTCCCTCTCCGCTTTGTCCTCAAAATCCCTGGCCCCAAACAAGATGGCTTAGTCCAGGCCGTGGCCGAGGCCATGGCCTACATCCTGGAGAACACCTGTGTACACTGCTGGCAGACGCTGAGAGATCTCCTCTCTGAGCTCTGTCTCTGCCTCTGCTCCCCCACGGACCCAGGGAAGCCAGCACCAGCCTCAGAGGAGCTGAAAGCTGCAATACTGAGGTGCCTGGATGCTCTACTACATGCAGCGTATGGTGATGTGGTCTTCAAGCTGTTTGAGCCAACCATGCTGCCTGGCCTTGGTGCGGCTATCTCTCTGCTGCTAGCCTTAGGAGAGCAGGAGAAGTCCCGCACTGTGCAGGCAGCTGCACTGAAATGCCTCCAGGTCCTGACCCTCCAGTGTGACTGTTCACTGGACCATGTGTCAGTGGGTCAGAAGGAAAGGCATGTCCTAGGCAGCACCATGGCTTCCTTCTTACCTGGTATTACCATTGCTGTGAGCCGTGTGATCACAGGGGATATGAGGCATGGACACACTGTTACTGTCAGAGCAGTAAAGGTGTGGTTCAAGACAGTGGGACTGGTGATGGCTGACGACCAGCTACAGAAAGCCGGGTGTGAGGAGAAGCCGCCCACTGAGCTGGGGAGAGTGGGAGAGTTGGTAGTACAGAGGACTCCAGACTGGATGAGAAACACCAGTGGGAGACTGGCTTTGTTGTTAAAAAATATTATCTCCTGTACCTCAGCTCATCAGCACTGGAGAGTCAGGCTTGAGATGGTGAACCTATCAGACCACCTCCTTACCAACTGTAAATCCTCCCTGGGTGAGTGTGTGGGTCTCCTCCTTGAGGCTCTGGTGGGAGCTGTGAATGACGAGGAGACCATTGTGAGGGAGAGGTGTGAGGCTGCCTTGATGGATGTGGCAGAGAGGAGTCAGAGTTCAGATGGGAACAACCAGGCCTTCACTGATGTGCTGTCAGAGAACCTCCACTCCCTGGCCACTTCTTTGCCTCGCTTAATGAGAACGTCTGATGACCAGCGTAAGATGTTTGTCCTCAACGTGTTCCTAGGCTACCTCAAGATTCTGGGCCCCCGGGTGACGTCGGTGCTGAACTCTGCGACCCATCTTCAGCGGCTGTCCAAAGCCCTGATGCAGGTGTTAGAGCTGGATGTGACGGACGTCCGCATTGTGGAGGAAAGGAGCTCCATCCTTACTGAGGAGACGGGGGTCGGACCTCACAGGCCACATGCTCAGAGGAAACACTTCCTCTACTTCACCGATGAGAGGATCTTCTCCACTGTCAAGGAGATATGCAGGATGTTAGGTTACTACGGCAACATGTATCTCCTAGTGGATCACTTGATGGATCTGTTCAAAGAGTCTGCAGTCTACAGGAAGCAGGCTGCTATGGTGCTGAATGAAGTGATCACAGGAGCAGCAGGCGTTGTAGTAACCCGATGCCAGGAGAGGCAGGCCAAACCTAGTCAGGAGGACCTGAAATCAACAGTGGAGTCCATCATAGAGGAGTACACCAGCCCGAGTCACTGGCACTTGTCAACACGTATTAGTGAGGATTCTGAGAGCTGGGAACCGGAGCAGCTAAGCCAGTCTAGTCTCCTTTCCATATCTAATGATGTTGAAGGGAAAGGAAATGCCCTCCAGTCAGTCCATGCAGTTCGCAAGAACTCCACAATCCATGATCTGAACAGCAATATCTGGCAGATCTGCATCCAGCTGGAGGGGATAGGCTGCTTCGCCCATGCCTTGGGGATGGACTTCCGTCTCATCCTGATGACATCACTATACCCAGTGCTGGAGAAGGCAGGGGATGAGACTCTGTTGATCAGCCAGGCAGCACTGAATGCCATGTGGGATATCAGCCAGGCCTGTGGGTATGCGTCCTTGAAGGAGCTGATCAATGAGAACTCTGACTACTTGCTTAACAACGTATCTCTGAACCTGCAGAGGCTGGGTGTCCACCCCCATGCACCCAGGGTCCTTACCGTCATGTTCAGCCACTCCGACTCCAGCCTGCTGCCTCTGGTTGGGGACATTGTCCAGGATGTGCTGCTGGCTCTGGACATGAGCTACGACGAGACGTCCCCTCTTTTTTGCACTGTGCTGCACTCGCTGATGAAGGCTCTAGGTAGTTTCCACGTCCATGTTTTGCTCGATGACTCAAGCATACACATTACATTTTAATTTTGTCACTTTCTGAATGCATCCCTTAAGATTTAATTACAAGGTTTCAGTCATGTTTGCTCCTAGTTGGTCTTGACAGAAAGGGACTTTTTCACCTGATTTTTACACATTCAGGATATATGTAGGTGCTTAAATAGTTGACATTTTTCGCATGCATGTTGCATCCATATATTGGTAAGGAAAACTGATAATACATCTTTTCATTAAAGAGGAAGTGTTGGTAAGATTAAACATATGGGAGAGGTAGTCTGAAGGCTGTGGGCTTTGTTCATACCCATGACCGGCAGAAATGAGGCTGGAACCATTGGACTATCGCAGGGGGTCGGTCAAGCTCCTGTTATGGAAGCACTCCCTCATCTGCGCTTGGAGGACACCTTTGGTACTGCAGTTTAGATGAAGTTGAATGTTTATTAAAATTAAAAATCAAGTTGGCTGACAATATGTTGTCATTAGAGTTACCTGGGAGCAATTAGGGTTACCTGCCTAGCTCACCTTCCCAGCTTTTGGATTCAATCTAGTAATCTTTTTTCATATTTTCTGAACCACTAGGCAACCTGCTGATTCCAAATGGGAAATCTACTTCCTTACTTTATGACCACTTCAAAACGTCTTGCTTCATGACCACTTCAAAACATCTTACTTTATGACCACTTCAACCATGGGCAAACATGTATGGATGCTTTTTTTCAGTTTTCTGTGGGATTCTTTTTTTCTTTTTAGTGTCTGTGCTTTTAAAGTTAATGTATTTATTCTATCTCTGTCTTGTTTGTTTTCCTATGTGGTACGGGTAGGCCCCCCAATACTGTTTAAATTTGTAATTGTCCATTTTGGTTTGTTTCTCAAAACATTTAGTAGTTTGTTCAAATTAAACATTAAAAGCTTGAACGGGGTGCAAAAAGACTGTGAGTCAACAGTGTTAACCGTGTTGCTTTTCCAATACAGCGAGATGGTTCCCATCTGGTATTCGGATAACAAATGAGAACAACAAAGCCAAGAAGGTCTGGTGTGAGCAGGACCAGCTGAATGTGCACCAGTTTCTCCTGGACTTCCACAAACAGATGGAGCTGGCAGAGGGCATTGGGGTAGAGGAGGATGTGGGCACAGAGAACCCAGGTTAGTTGGTGCTCTCTGTCTGCCCGCCACTCCTGTTCCTTTGGGAGCTCAGGCCTCGCACTAATGATGCACAACATTAATGCTATACTTGGTCATGCTTCACTTCTCAGTGCAACTGTGTCATTTCACACCTGAATACGCTTCAGTCAAGCTGTTTTCTTTACAGTTTGGTCCAGATTCCTTGCATTGCTTTTTGGTCATCTGCAGGTTTTGTAGTGTCTGCTGCTGTCAGAGTTCAGAGTTTCACAAATATTAACTGAACGCTGTACAACAGAATTCCGAGTCGTAGTTCTTGGCGCTGCATTGAAATGTTTTGTTGTCGTGTTTTCAGAGATCCCTCCGCTGACAGATCTTGACGAAGACATGGAGGGTCCTGATGTGAAAGCTGAACTCCCATACCACATCACCATAGCCAAAGAGGTCATGGAGCGCTGTGTTCACCTGCTGTCCGATCCCAGGCTCCGACTCCGACTGAAGGTACACCTCTACATTGGTTAGAACTCTAACGTGTTTGAAGGTACAACTCTATATTGGTTAGAACTCTAACGTGTTTGACGGTACACCTCTACATTGGTTAGAACTCTAACGTGTTTGAAGGTACACCTCTACATTGGTTAGAACTCTAACGTGTTTGAAGGTACACCTCTACATTGGTTAGAACTCTAACGTGTTTGGAGGTACACCTCTACATTGGTTAGAACTCTAACGTGTTTGAAGGTACACCTCTACATTGGTTAGAACTCTAACGTGTTTGAAGGTACACCTCTACATTGGTTAGAACTCTAACGTGTTTGGAGGTACACCTCTACGTTGGTTAGAACTCTAACGTGTTTGGAGGTACACCTCTACGTTGGTTAGAACTCTAACGTGTTTGGAGGTACACCTCTACGTTGGTTAGAACTCTAACGTGTTTGGAGGTACACCTCTACGTTGGTTAGAACTCTAACGTGTTTGGAGGTACACCTCTACGTTGGTTAGAACTCTAACGTGTTTGAAGGTACACCTCTACGTTGGTTAGAACTCTAACGTGTTTGAAGGTACACCTCTACGTTGGTTAGAACTCTAACGTGTTTGAAGGTACACCTCTATATTGGTTAGAACTCTAATGTGTTTGCCTTGCAGCATTGCGTTGCAGAGGCCGTTGCAGTGCATTGTCTCTGGTGTGTTCAGTGAATTTATCGAGCATGCACATCAAACAGAATGCGGAGACCTTTGCTGTACAAAAACCCTGGCATTTCTTACATACATTTCTGTGCAATAATGCAATAGGTGTTATCGAGGCATAAGGATCTTCAGAGCGTAGTCTGGCCTCCATTTGAAGTGTTTTTACGTTCACCAGATCGGTTCTTTCTGCAGATCCGGGCTCTAGATCTGACTGTGTGCGTGCGGGTCTGTGTGTGCGCGTGTGTTCGGGATGTATTGCAGGTCCTGGATGTGCTTGAGCTGTGTGTGTGTGTGCTGAGTGAGAAGGAGAATGAGCTGTTACCAATGGCCCACCGCTGCTGGCCTGCCCTCCTGCTCCGACTCACTGCTGACGACCCACTAGCTGTCCTCCGAGCTTTTAAGGTATCTATCGAAGTGCTTCCACAGCACTGACTGGAAGGCTCCGTTTACATTGGCCGTCCAGTTCTGTTCAGCTCCACTTGACATCGAACCTCCTCACATCAGATCTTTTTTTTGGATGTGGTTAGATAGACTAAATAGTAAAGAAAAAGAAAATGTGTGGTACTATTTCACACTGTTGAAACATTATTTTGTGTGGTCTTTGATTGGTCAGTAGTTAGAGCTTTGTGCTTGCAATGAGACCATTTATGCACGCGCAAGTCACTCTGGACAAAAGCGTCTGCTAAAGGATTCAGTTGTTAGAGCCATTGTGCTTGCAACTTCAGGATTGTGGGTTTGATTAAAGAAATTAGGCCAGAATTACTGGCCATTTATGCACAAACTAAGTCAATCTGGAGAAAAGCATGAGGATTCAATTCTATTCAATAGAAATTACACATCTATTACATAACTGACCAAAAGAACACAGGGATCCATTTATCTCATTAATGGTAAGGCATTATATTGTTATGAATTTACGCTCATTCACCGTTGGTATTTCTTCCGATGTATTGTCTGTTCACTCCATAGGTTCTCTGCACACTGGGAGAAACCTGCAGAGACTTCTTGAGGAAGAGGGTGTCTAAAGAAGTGCTTCCCAAGCTGACCGCCTCGCTGTCCAAACAGGCTCCAGTGAGTGCCAGGGCGGGCCCAGTCTACAGCCACACCCTGGCCTACAAGCTGCAGCTGGCGGTGCTGCAGGGCCTGGGCTCTCTATGCCTTCGTCTGGACCTAGGTAGGCCACAAAACCACCAGCAACCTCAAATCTTTACTGAAGGAGGTGGTTCCTTTTTATTGAGAATGTAAGGAGCGTGAAGCCTCGTAGCCACTAGGTGGCAGTCTTGCGCTGTCATGGATTTACAATGGGCGTATCCTACTGACTGCATTGACTAGTGTATGTGCATGTATATTTCCCCAAACATGATCCCCAAGGAGACAGAGAACTTGCTGCTGTTGCCGCCGCGGTCAAGGGACCGACACAGGGCTTACCACAATGACGCCCACAGGTTTTCTGCTGTAGATCTGCGTGGATACACCTCACCTAACCGAGCTGATGCATGGTCTTCTCTGTATGTGGTGCTCTAAGATATCAGACCCAGAAGAATGCAGCTGAGTAGGCATGAGATGAGTACTGTGGACATGAGATGAGTAGGCATACGATGAGTGGGCTGGAGGCTGCAGTAGTAAAACACAGTAGTAAACATCAGCTCCTCCTCACCATTGGAATAAATCCAGGTTGCTTGTTATTGGTCAGGCATCCCATCGTGGTAGGTTTTATTTCCCCCATAGAGAAACGTTTGGACACTCCCTCTGTATTTCACAGGGACCTCGTTCCCAGACAAAAGAAGAAATGGGTAGGTTTACCGCATAATATCAATGCTGGTAAAAACCCATTTACCGTTTGAAATGGGCACTATTGTGTTCAGTCACAACGAAGCAGGTTGTTTTTTTTTTAGTCGTGCAGACTGAGTTGCAAAGCATCGCAACAGACCTTGAGTGAGAAGGCTTATTCTGAAATGAGGTTTGAATGGCGACCCAGTTAAGAGCTCGGGGAATACGTGTCTGTGGGGTGGGGGGAGCAGGGGGGGGGTGCTACCTCAAAGTGGTGGAGTTGCCATGGTTATGAAAGTACCGGGTGGGGAGTGGATGTGTGAAATCCGGAGATGGAGTCAAGCTGGGAGATTCCCCGACCATTTCAGCACTTTCCTCAACACAATCTGTTCCCTTCCCTTTTTTCTTTCCCCATTTTTTTCCATTCCTCCATTTTCCTTGAATACATCTGTGTTTGCTTTTTGCAGGGGACTCGGATCTGGATGCTGTAACTGAAGCCTGTCTGCCCTACCTCAGCTGCAGACAGCCACCTAAGCTGCAAGAGGCCTGTCTAAGGTATATTTTTAAAGCATTTTTAAAGCAGGAATCTAACAGTAGTATAGTCTATCAAAAGCAGTTTTTTCTTGGTCTGAACAGGATTCATTTTGTGATCTGTTTTATCAGCTTTCTATTTTAATTGTACTGAGTTAATCAGTGTGCTCTCTGTTCTGTGCAGTGTCTTCCGGCACCTGATTGAAGCGGACCCTGACGCCTTCTGGTTTACCCTGAATGAGCTGTACTGTCCGTGCTCTTACAGCCCACCTCACCCTAACCTGCAGCCTGTGCAGCTGAGTGGAATGGGCGTTCAGAGGAACGAGTACATAGACAACGTCCTGAAACTCCTGGAGATCTTTGGCTTACCTCAGGACACAACCAGCAGGAATCCAAAGCTGCGCTGATGAACAGTCATCCATCTGTCTGTCCCCAGAGGAGGGAACACTACATTGACGACAGCCACATGAGAGCACAGCGTACTGTAGTCTTCCCAGGGACTTCATCCTATATTTTAACAGTGACCTTGAGTGCTGAGTGGATCTGTTATAATGTTAGGGTGAACATACTTCAGTGTTCTCTCAAAGGATGGACACATGACCAGTATTTTGAATGTGAAAAAGTAGTAATTTATAGTACTCTTTAATAAATCATTATTGTTTTTTTATGATTTTATTCCCCCCCTGATTTCTTCAGTGTAACTGCTTATCCATTCTTACCATTAGATGGGTCAACATACTTAAGACTATGTCACTGAGCAAAATCATTTGAAAGACAATTTCAGCGTCTTTTCAACAAGAATGATGTATTTCTGGTGTCTTTTCAATATCTTGTGCTTATTGGGAGTTAACTACTTAGCCGAATGACAAAGCTGTAATCGTGCCTTTCATTACGATCTTCAATGTAATCTTTCTTCCATTACTATTTACACGTGGAGGTCATGGCCCTTACACACACATCTCCAACTGATTCAGACAGGTCTGCTGCTTCTGCTGCACGGACTCCTGATTTGGAAGTCATACAAGATGAACTCCACAGAAAGTTCAAGTACAGGTTACTGTCCATGTCTCAGGTCTTGTTAAGGCTGAGGGTTCTGGGAGCATTGATTTCTCATTTTGAATGTAATGAATGTTAAACGATTTTCCATCTATTACCAACATCCAGGACATACACACATACAAAATGAAGATACACACATTCAAGTCAGTCAAAGTAGATAGGTTAATGTACAATTTATTTAAGTTGATAAAAGCATACATGTATTGTGTGACCAACATTATAGAAGAAATTCTAAAATGTACAACATTTTTTACAATGATCTCTTACAAAACATCAAAGCAAAGTTTATAGCAAGAAACAATCTTTTTTCCCCCATCCCAAGTCTTTCACACACACGGACACACACATGGACACACACACACGGACACACTCAGTCTGTTGGGAAAGCACGAAACACCATAAAATGGTTTCCACTTTGGCAAATCAAATGTAAATGTTGGTGCTTTTTTCAGCCTTGGTCCTGATCTTGTCCACATTCGGACGATTAGAAGATGCATTATAAGTTATCAGGATAACGTCATACCAGTGTAAATGGACAATATCAGAACGAAGGTCTCGTATTACCACCAGGTGTAAACAAGGCTTTAGAAACAGATTACGTAGAATAACTGGATATCCGCAAACCAACATTTATGACCAAAGCAACAAGTAACCATTCCAGCCTACAGTTCCCCGGAGATGACTGAAAAACATTCTAAGAAAAACATGTTGAACATGCACTCTTTTTCACTATATACAATACTATGTACAGCATGGACACTGAAGGTGTGTATGAATAGGAGGGGGTTTGGCCAGTGGGAGGTCTTGGTGTGTTTTAGATGGGACGGTGTAAGGACAGGTAAAGGAGACCTAGGACTAAGGAAGCACTGGAGGCCATTCAGCGTCTGGAGCTGTGGTTGAAGAGCTATCAACTGGGACAATCAGAGGTCTGGGTTCACTGCACTGTAGCCAATTGGGACTGAAGCCACTCGCCAAGGTTGTTTTTGGGGGCGAGGGTCAGTTTGGGGCCGGTCAGGAGCCGGCAGGGGTGGCTATGGGTGAGCGCTGGAGTCTAGAGGACAGCTGTCGGTGCAGTCAGTGGTGCTGTCGGCCTCGGCGGATCTCTTCCTCAGCTCCCGACCGGCGGCTGGTGGTTTGTGGTGGCTGTGGTGGCCATGCTCCTGCTGGTTCGTGCTGCCCGCCAGGCCCTTGATGCCTTCCGGTTCAAAGTTGTCCCCGTGGCGGCGCCGCGGAGGGTTCTGGTTGGCCTCTTGCTCTACCTGCAGGTACGCCCTGACCTTGTGGTGACGGGCGTTCCGGTCGGCGTCGCTGAAGTCGATCACACGGCACTCGTACGTTCCCTCGTCAGAGGGCTTAACGCTGGACAGACGTAGCTTGTGGGAAATGTTGCTCCCGGCAACCTTGACCACCTGCAGAACGGGGACACAACGATGTTTCGTCTGTTAGCATCCGCGAGTGCAATGATACATTCTGGAATACTACCTTTTGATACTTGAGTGGGTTGATACATGTTGACACACGCTCGCTGTCTGTGTCTGTTGTCACTCATACTGTTCAAAATAAATGTCATTGCCCATCGCTCTCCTCTTGCCGAATCATCTCTGCGTGAGTGTTAGCCAGGCTGTCTGGTCCGGGCGAGTCTGGCAGCCAGCTCACTAATGAGATGCTGGCTGCATTGCCACAGATGCGCCACAGTGCAACACTTACAGAGCAGCTGTCCCTCGTCCTCCTCCCCAAGCCCAGTACAGCTGGCAACCTCACCGGCCCCAGCCAGAAGCCCAGCCGCCTTGCCACCCGGCACATGTGCCCAATAAAGCCGTCTGGCCACCAAACAGATTGAGTGGGTCTGTGAGGAGACACACACACACACACAACACACACACAGCCTGAACCACGTCCCTTCACTGACACCAATCCATTCGTTTCCATGTTCCTTCTTCTAGCCTAAACGAATGCGTCGCACCACAGATACAGAACGTGCCGTTACTCAATCAGGATCTAATAATCAGTGGCTAATAATACACTGTGAAACAATGTATGGCGCCAGAACTTAAAAACCACAAAGTGGTCACATACTGTGAGAACATCAGTGACTCACCAGGCTAACAGTAAATACAGTCCTCTTCATCAGCTTCCTCCCACACAAAAAGGTATACTCAAGGCTGAGATGCGTCTGGGGCTGTCTATCTCTGTTTTCAGCCCCAGTCCTCTAAGCTCAAAGAGGAAATCCAGCCTTGTGAACAGTACAAAAGCAAAGTACTACTTCAAGAGTACACTGATAGTTAGTAGGCCTGTGTGGTTTAGCATCACTTGACTTTACATAAATTATAAAATACAAATAATTAAACTCAGAGTGCATGGGAAGCTAATTGGTGTTTTCATTTTGGTTGATGCCGTCAGCTATATTCGTGGGGAAAGGCTGGTGTCCAATCGTATCTGATGGAACCAATGACTCTGGGTGGGAACTCATAGCACTGTTTTACTGGCTGAACAATGGCCCAGTGGCATCCTCCTTCACACCACAGCTGGTGATTTAATTATGGTTTGTCAGCAGCAGCTTGCCAGCCAACAGGGAAATGAACCAGGGAGGAAACACGAGATCAGAGATAGGCATCATCTTTTCCTTGAGACAAGGGAGTAGAGGAAGACCCTGGGATTTTTACTCCCCACACACAGCAAGCTGAAGAGGCGCTGTGCAAGCATTCAACTCGCTGTTAACAACTCATTACCCTTAGCCAGCCTGGCAGCAACAAGTCAACACACCACATGAGCTATAAAAAGTACTGCTGACTCCTGATCATTCTACAGCAGGGAGTACGCAGTCACTCCTTTTTTTAATTAAGAGCCAAATGCACTGTGCAATAGTAAAGTTGGATGCATTCATGCTTTAATGAGAGAACAAATAAAAACATTGCACCAACTTACTGCAACCTAAGTATTTCTATTGATCAGAAACCCATGTAGCTGGCAGAATTCTGCAGCATCTCTAAGAGATATAAATATTTACTACATTTGTTATGAGGCCATAGATGGCCAACAAGTTACAAAGCACACAAGTGTGACAAAAGACAGCCAACACACAGGAGATAGGACATAATGCAGCTATGACTCACGCTTATTTTGGTAGCATCCTTTGACAACTCATCCTGGGGCACAACCTGTAGGACAAAGATTTAAAGAATAAGAAAACATTTTCCCATTGCGTAAGCATGCCTTACATCCATGAGGATTCCACTTATACGTAATTTGATAGCAAAACATAGATAATGAGGCTAATAATGCCAGTTGTAATACAGATACTTAGCGTCAAAAAGGCAAAGCTGGATTAAAACCAGTTCCCTCCATGCATGATATTCCCTATATACATGGTCCACATTATGTTATGTGGAGTTTCACCAGTCTTCAGAACAGATCTAGAGGTGAAACCAGTTTCCCAAAGTACCCATCTCCACAGTTACTGTATTTGTTAGATTTGTAACATGAATTTGAAACATGAACTAAAAAAGCAATACATTTCAACCTGAAGCCAAGGTTCATCCTGGAAATTTGTATGTATGCCAATATTCCAGCACGGCCTGTACAATATCCTAGTCCTGTAGTACTACCTGGTCCATGATTCAGCAGAAGACGTGCACAGCCAGTCCTCAGGGGCACCTCATTAATAATTAATTTGAGTGGGTTGAGAGGAACTTTCTTTTCATTCCTCCCTTCTCCAATTAAAAAGCATGGAAAGACACAACAGGAGTATTGGAAAATGTTGCATCCATCCTTAAGGAAAACCTTCTCTGCTTTATCCAGCTCAGGCGGTTTACTCTCTCTGCCTCATTAGATACTTCCTCAGTATCTGTTTCTTCCTCTTGTGTCTGTACTATTTGGGTCACCTGGGAAACCTTTTGGTATAACGGCCTACTGTAATGATTAATGACAGGCTTGTTACTTGATGCTAACCTTACCCTGGGTTCTTCATTAGCTGGTCCAAATCCTGACCTGCATAGCTGTGATTAAAGAGTTTACTTACATATCACAGAGCAATGTCAAGCTATGTTTTGGTATTTGCAATACATTTGAAAATAACATTGTATGTTCTATCTATCCTCTATCTATGTGATCACTGGTCACATGACACCCCCTCAGCCACATCCTCTCAGTAGTGACAGAAGGTGAGCCATCTAGCTACCTGATTGGTGGTCCAGGGCTTTTTCTCTGTCCAGTCTCTATGGTTCCTGATGTACCACCACTGGATCTCTAGGGAGTAGGAGGGACCTGCCCCTCGGAAGGAGCACGCCATCTCCACGTCTTGACCACTCCGTGCTGTGATGTCATGAGGGACCTCTGTAAACACAGCTGTATGGAGAAAAAACTAAAAAGTCATATAGTTGTCCTATCTGAAGAAAATATATATACACTCACCTAAGGGATTATTAGGAACACCAAACTAATACTGTGTTTGACCCCCTCTCGCCTTCAGAACTGCCTTAATTCTACGTGGCATTGATTCAACAAGGTGCTGAAAGCATTCTTTAGAAATGTTGGCCCATATTGATAGGATAGCATCTTGCAGTTGATGGAGATTTGTGGGATGCACATCCAGGGTACGAAGCTCCCGTTCCACCACATCCCAAAGATGCTCTATTGGGTTGAGATCTGGTGACTGTGGGGGCCATTTCAGTACAGTGAACTCATTGTCATGTTCAAGAAACCAATTTGAAATGATTTGAGCTTTGTGATATGGTGCATTATCCTACTGGAAGTAGCCATCAGAGGATGGGTACATGGTGGTCATAAAGGGATGGACATGGTCAGAAACAATGCTCAGGTAGGCCGTGGCATTTAAACGATGCCCAATTGGCACTAAGGGGCCCAAAGTGTGCCAAGAAAACATCCCCCATACCATTACACCACCACCAGCAGCCTGCACAGTGGTAACAAGGCATGATGGATCCATGTTCTCATTCTGTTTATGCCAAATTCTGACTCTACCATCTGAATGTCTCAACAGAAATCGAGACTCATCAGACCCGCCAACATTCTTTCAGTCTTCAACTGTCCAATTTTGGTGAGCTTGTGCAAATTGTAGCCTCTTTTTCCTATTTGTAGTGGAGATGAGTGGTACCCGGTGGGGTCTTCTGCTGTTGTAGCCCATCCGCCTCAAGGTTGTGCGTGTTGTGGCTTCACAAATGCTTTGCTGCATACCTCGGTTGTAACAAGTGGTTATTTCAGTCAAAGTTGCTCTTCTATCAGCTTGAATCAGTCGGCCCATTCTCCTCTGACCTCTAGCATCAACAAGGCATTTTCGCCCACAGGACTGCCGCGTACTGGATGTTTTTCCCTTTTCACACCATTCTTTGTAAACCCTTGAAATGGTTTAACGTGAAAATCCCAGTAACTGAGCAGATTGTGAAATACTCAGACCGGCCCGTCTGGCACCAACAACCATGCCACGCTCAAAATTGCTTAAATCACTTTTCTTTCCCATTCAGACATTCAGTTTGGAGTTCAGGAGATTGTCTTGACCAGGACCACACCCCTAAATGCATTGAAGCAACTGCCATGTGATTGGTTGATTAGCTAATTGCATTAATGAGAAATTGAACAGGTGTTCCTAATAATCCTTTAGGTGAGTGTATATTGTACTTAGACTGGGATTTAAAATGTTTTGTAATAGAATATTGAGTTAACCTTGTTAGTCGGTTTTCGGTAAAGACAAATGTGTCAATTCTAAATGTCAGACGGAAAATGTTTATGGGTCCTCTTTGAACCACAGCTTGTTCTAGAAACATCTAACAATGTAATCACACCATTGTTTTTGAAAGACAACGCAATATTTGGAACCCTAGTAATCAAGTGAAGAATCTTGTAGTGCATGACTCACGCTGTCTGTGCCACACAATTTAGAGCACACACCAATTAGCTGGAAGGAGAACAAAAGATAGGAAATAAGTGATATTAATGCAGGTTTTCCCAAACCTCTCATGGGACCTCCGCAGACAGTTTATAAGTGAGTCAATGAATTGATGACTAGCTGACTAAATCAGGTGTGGGGGTGTCAGGGCAGAGCTTTTGGGAACTCGTTTAAAGTGAAAGCCTCTGAGAATTAAGGACACCCAGCCTGATTGAGAAACCAAAAATAGTCACAGATTTTTGTAAACAGGACACATTCACAGCCAGGATCCTGTCCTGCCCTGTTGTGGGAGAAAAACGGTCACTCCTCTTAAAGCCGTGGAAAACTAGAAGGGATATCACAGGGATATCATTGCGGATATCACAGGAAACAGGCACAAACAATGATACCCAACAATAACTGACAAGAAACACTAGGACAGGAGGAACTTAAATAGGGAAATGATGAGGGGCGAAAAGGGTACAGGTGAAGACTAAACTGGATCAGAGAACATAGAAACAGAACCGATCAGAGAACATAGAAACAGAACCAAAACACACTGAACATAGAAATGTTACAGCCAGGAGGGCACAGGCCATGTCACATAGGTTGTCACAATATCACACTGGTGGGGAGAGAGTTTACATGTGCAACTCTCCCCATTCTAACACCATCATATTTCTAAAGGATTCCCTCTTGAAAGGGTCAACAAGAAACCCCTGTGCAACTGTTAAAACTGATTTGTCTTTCAAACCTTTTTAATAATTATAGAGATGGCAGCAGGTCTGATTGAAGTTGGGCCTATAACAACTGCACCTAAAATAATTCCTAGTGAGTAAATGTTGTGGCACTATAATTCCACTATTCATTTAGAAATATAATGGGCATGCTCCTATGTTACAATGCAAAGACATTCAAATTACACTATTCAACTAGTTTGAGCTGGAACAGGAATAGGAAAACAGTCAATTACACCATCAAGCTACACCATATGAAGTGATACGCAAATACGAAGTGAAGTGAACATACAAATACTGTAGATGGATAATTGTTCACCACATAAGGTAATGAATATACACATGGATAAGGTGCTTAATTGTGCAGTATATCAGATCATAGCTTGGACAGTTAAGGAGTAAGGAGTGTTAAGTGTCAAGTTTAAAAGTTTTTTGCAGTTTGATTCAGTCATTGGCAACAGAGAACTGAAAAGGATGATAGCCAAAGAAGTGCTCATTTATAGAATGAGAAATCTAAGGCATCAGAGTGCAGATTTCTTTTAGATTAGACAGACATTTAGGAGGAAGCTGAGGTAAAGTGGTGTACTGCCTTAGCAATGTGGTCAAAGACTTGGTAAATACACTGATCAGCCATAACAGTATGACCACCTGCTTAATATTGTGTAGGTCCTCCTTTTGCCATCAAAACATCCCTGACCTGTCGAGACATGGACTCCACTAGACCTCTGAAGGTGTGCTGTGGTATCTGGCACAAAGACGTTAGCAGCAGTTCTGTAAGTTCCGAGGTGGGGCCTCCATGAATCAGTTCGTCCAGAACATCCCACAGATGCTCGATTGGATTGAAATCTGGGAAATCTTGAGGCCAAGTCAACACCTTGAACTCGTTGTTGTGTTCCTCAAACCATTCCTGAACCATTTTTGCTTTGTGGCAGGGCACATTATCCTGCTGAAAGAGGCCAATGCCATCAGGGAATACCGTTACCATGAAAGGGTGCACATGGTCTGCAACAATGCTTAGGTAGGTGGTACTTGTGAAAGTAACATCCACATGAATCCAAGGTTTCCCAGCAGAACATTGTCCAAAACATCACACTGCCTTCGCCGGCTTGCCTTCTTCCCATAGTGAATCCTGGTGTGTTCTCCAGGTAAGCGACGCACACACACCCGGCCATCCACGTGATGTAAAAGAAAACATGATTCATCAGACCAGGCCACCTTCTTCCATTGCTCCGTGGTCCAGTTCACCACTTTTCCTTCCTTGGACCACTTTTGAAAGGCACTGACCAATATAGACCGGGAACACCCCACAATTGGCAGTTGTTTTGGAGATGTTCTGACCCAGTCGTCTAACCATCACGATTTGGCCCTTGTCAAAGTCGCTCAGATCCTTACACTTGACAATTTTCCTGCTTCTAGCACATCAACTTTGAGGACAGAATGTTCACTTGCTGCCTAATATATCCCACCCACTGACAGGTGCATTGATAATGAGATTATCAGTGTTATTCACTTCACCTGTCAGTGGTCATAATGTCATGGCTGATTGGTGTATAGTTGCTCTCACAGACCGGTTCCCAATAATAAAAATATATGTATATATATATGTATGTTTCAGGGATTTGAAAAAGCTAACAACTTTCATGTATCTTCAGAACTACCAATGAAGTGGACTGGTGGATGTTGGATAGGCCAGCCTTGTATCATGGTGCTCTAGCAACTCCTTATGCTAGGGTGGGTGACTGCAAGAAGAGACCTTGGACTAAGCTTGATTTTTCTGTATTAACCAATGTGAAATAAATAATATTTATTCATTAAAACTCTTGTGCTCTCATACGCTGTGGAGTTGTTGCCAACTGTGTATAAAGAGTAAATAATGCTAAAATATGTATGTTGTTCCTGTTAAATATGCATCAAAAATGGAACTTTGAACTAAAATAGTTCAAAAGAAGTTTAGATGAGCAATTTGACTTGACCAGGTAAATTAATTGAGAATCAAATCAAATTTTCAATACTAAGAAAGAGAACCACAAACAATGTAAAAATATAATAAAAAGAAAATAAACACTTCACAAGGGAATAAGCAATTCACCTCACATAACTCTAATTATACCAATACAAAAATGTGTGGTTTGAAGGATTCATTTTTTAAGGTGTGAGACGTGATTTCAAAAGAGCTTAGTACATTGTGGAAAGGACCTCTTCCTTTTTATCACTGTGTTTCACATGTAAGTGGAGATAGATTAGGGCTTCATCCCAGACACCTGCCTAGGGCAGAGGGGAAACAACTTGGGCTGAGTTGGCTCCACTCCATGTATAACATGGGCTTAAATCCCCCATATGGGTAAACTAGCCTCAGCAGAATGAAGACATAAGTTCTCCCGATCCCAGCACATCCGCTCATTACCTCGGCCCAAATCCTCTTAAACGCTCCCTTAAACACGTTTAATTTACTGCTAATCCCGTTCTTTTTTTCTTTTTCTTCTAAAGCGCATTGCCAAGACTTCATTTTACGTTAATGAAGTAATACAAAAATGACTTCACAACTTCAATAACGTGTTTGTATCATCATGTAAGCTTTCATAGAAACCAGGGATTTGACGGAGCTAGGGGAAAACATGTTGTAAGCCATGACAAAGGGGAAGCTGATGAACCTCTTGCTTTTTTACCAACTGAAATCACTACGTTCGACAATCCAGCATAACATATTCATTTGTAAAGGAATTAAATTAGTGACACCCTCATACTGGTGGCAAAAACCTTGACGGATGCTGTGTCACTAATACGTGTGCACTACTGCCCACAGGGAGGCAACAGAACAGTTTGAAATGGAGGAATTAAGATAACTATCTCATATATCCGTCACATAAAAATAAACCGAGTACACAAGCACAAAAAGCTAAAGTATTGGTCGAAGTGTGGTCAGCCAAAGGATCAGCAGCTGATAAGACCAGTAAATACTTTGTCCCTCTGTCAATCACAAACACCTGTCTCTGGTCTACAAAAAATATTAAAAAGACAGAAGGGCTAGCAGTGAAAATGATACTGGCTTCTCTCTGAATCTTCAAGTACCCCAGACAATGCAATAAACCCCCCAATACTTTTCACCTTTCCAACACAACCCCAATCCACTAATATTTTCCACAGATCTGAATCATCCACGTGAGACCCGGAATATTGGACATAACATAAGGAAATCTGTATAAAATTAAAAAAATCACATCCCTGAAAAATGTTTTCAGCACATCCAAGCACAGAAAAATATTTGTAGTGTTATATATTCATTTATATGGCAAATATGTCCTTCCTCCCCTGTCTCGTGGACATAAAAAACTGGATGACATTCAATTACTAAAATTCAACAACAATAAAACTGAGATTTTGCAGGTAGCTCTCAAGGCTCTTCTCATGAAAGAGCCTTGAGAGCAAACAAATTCAACATCTTTCATCTTCTGAATCAAATCATCCCTTACTGACCCAGTAGCGGAATCCAGCTTTTGTGAAAACACACCTGGAGTCCAATTTGGCATTTCCAGCAAAATCCCCAAAAAGGCTAAAGCAAGTCCAGCACTCCATTGCCAGGTGCCTCACATGCACCTCACCCTGGGACCACAAAACCCCAACTCTGCACTACCATCAATGGCTTCCTGTCAAATTGATCATTACCCTCAATATTTTACGCCTCACCTACTAGGCCTTCCATGGCCTTTCCCCGTCATACCTCTCTGACCTACTCCACACACACATCCTATAAACACCTTCCCTTAATGTCAATCTACTTTTCTTTTCATCCCACTGCTCCCAAGTCAGAATTTAATAGCCTCTGTAAATCTCTGGGCTAAATGTGCAGACTGAAAACACAATGTCTCCCGCTCTGGAAAGTTACAAGCCCCCAGTCATATCTCCCTTGTAAATTGATCAAATCCCTTTGTATTTTTCATTTGCCAGACACAAAACACACTTTGCATCGATTCGACATTACATAGTGGAGAAGCTGCCTGAAGCTTTCTGGTTTTCAAAACCGTAATGTAAATTGTTATTAAATAGATAGGCGCTGTAATGCTTTTTATTGTTATATTAAGCATGTTTCTATTTTATTTAGTAAACATCTTGATGTCACATTTGTATGACTTGATGCCAAATATGTGCAATGGTTGACAATACAACTATTCAATGTAATATTCAAGTTTTTTACGAAAACCTACATGACAATACTGACTTGAAAAACTATGTCAGTTAAGAATGTGTATTTAATCACCAACACTGTAACTGCAAAGGTCTTTGGTGGACCTCATGAGCCTGAAGAAATCTTCAAAAATATATCCACTGTGAAATACACATAGGAATTTATAATAATCATTGCTGAAAGACAGACATCACAGATGAATAAAGGTCCTCCAACAATGCAAAAAATATAACGAAGATAAAAATCATTGAGGCTCCAAAAAGCCTGGGAGAGCTCTTGTCATCATCTTCCTCTGAAATGTGTAGTAAATGAAACAATGATCAAAGCTGGCTAGCCGTAATGCTTCACGGTACGGTCTTCATGCAGAAGATCTCAGCACTTTTTTTGTAAGATGTCACTATGACAGACCTGACCTTTTCTTAAAACTAATCTTTAGAAATCGCTAGAATTTATACTCAAATTACAAAATGTGTCATTTTGGGCTCTTTAGCCTATAATCCACGGACCAGGATTGACAGCCACCAATATTTAGTTTAGGTTTAGTGTCTGTGACACTGCTTTAAAACACACTTTTACCAAAGATTCCTCGTACCAACATTAGCATTTTTCACGCAACTTGACATGATCATCAAAATATCTGAAAGATAAATGTGTGAACATAGGACCGAGTCCAACCTAATTAAATGCCTTGCTTGGGCAGAGCTCCAAAAGTTGCACACTAGAAGGGATACAGTTCATGTCAAAGTTCTCTCCTATAGATAAAGGTCCCTATTCAAAATCTATAGCTTTTCCACAACTCACCCTCCTGAATATGAATGCGCACCAATACACGATAGAATAGACCGCTAATAACGAGTTCTGGTTCACAAATATAAGTTATGTATGGAGAGTCTGTCTGGTTTTCCACCGTGTTTGGCACAGACGGAAGTGCTGCCACTCCTGTGTGATTAAGGTTAGGTGTAAGGGAAGCAATTTCTATCATTTATTATAATAAAGCAATTTCTATCATTTATTATAATAAAGCAATTTCTATCATATATTATAATAAAGCAATTTCTATCATATATATTTTCTTGAGATCTAAGTCTTGCAACTTGTTTATTGGATTTTACAGATGCACCATATTGGAACTCCAGGCCTCCAAATTCTGCACATGCCTATAAATAAAGCCTAATTCACGATAGACAAGTTGCAGCCTTGTAATTACACAGCATAATGCAGTCTAAGGGAAGAGGAGTGGGAAGTGGAAAGCTCCCAATCACTCCAGAAACGAGGGCTAAGTACAACGACACCCCACTGGCTTTGAAAAACAGACTCCTGCAGCAAGGAAACTGATGCCAAAACTTTAGTACGGGCTGCCATTTCACTCAACAGTACAATCTGCAGCCTTGCCTTGGGCATCTCAATTTGATCTCACCAGAGTTCTCTTTTGTGCAATCTGTAATCCATGCTGTTTTGTCTCAAAATCTCCCACTCAAAACTCAGAGATCAAAGAATATTCGGTAGAAACGAACGCAAAAAGTGACAGAAGCTTTAACTAACCGGGTTGATCAGTGGCTCTAGGGCAAAGTCACACAGTAACGAAGTCACACTTTTAAAATGGCCATATCCTTTCTACAAGAATGACCACTAATGAATAAATACAGTATTTCTGGAACACAAGGTGATATTGTTGTATGACACAAGCTTTGTTATCCATCAAAAGGTAAGCTGAGGGCTAACAATGCTAATGTAAGCAAGAAATAATTTTAAGAGGCTAAATGCTGTTAATGGCATTCACGTACAGTGCATTCAGAAAGTATTCACATCCCTTAGTTTGGTCCACAAAGGCATGTACAACCTATTGTTCATGTATATCCAATCACAGATCATTTTAAACATCAGAAGCTTTCAAGTCAAATCATTAACAAAAATTATATTGTTTCTAATATACAAGCTGATGTCATTTGCCGCTGAAACAAAGTAACAATACTTTGAAACCATCACAAATCTGATGAAAAGATTCAGTTAGAAACATAACAGAGCAAACTCCATAAACTCCAAAAAGTCCTTTCTTTGTACATTGTATTTTTATAGCATCAAGAGACTGAATTATATTTATAACCTTGGTGTGACTTTTCCCCCAAGCACAGATAGAGCTTAGCAGATGAAACTGATTAAACGACACTGGAAATTGAACTCAAGACAGCGTTGATGTATCTGAAACATCCTGTACACGTGTCAATTTACACAGTAGGTGGTAGCCATCATCTACAGCAGTATGAGAAAGAGACAGTGATGCCCTATCACTGACAGAGTTACCTCCAGTTCTCACAGTCGTAATTATCCATGCCTGCTGTCTACATCTAAGGCTTGGACCTACCGCTAGCGTCAGATCATGTATGATGATGGCATTTCTTACAACACGGTTGGTCTGCTATTCATAAGCAGGTGCAGTGCTATGAATCATGCCATCAACGGCCTTTATTTAAGTTGTTGGTGTTATGCATTATAAGAGGTCTAATGCACCGCACCTTTCTACTGATCTGGAGGCAGATACCCCAAGATTTTACAAGACATTTTTGAATGTATGTGTGACAAATAGAATGTATGTGTGGGAAACTGAAGAGAAGGTGATAGGGAAAAGAGGAGCTGTGTGGGATGACAGAGAGATCACAAAGAGAGTGAGAGGTAGAGAAACAGTAGGGGTGAAGATAGGTGTTAGGAGAGAACGAGAGAAAAGACCGTTAAATGAAAAAGAAGACCAAAGGAACCTGAGAACTTGAGACATGTCAGGGACCAAATTCAGGACCTCGGAACTGGACATTAACATACAAAGAACAAAGGCTGTTCTGTACAAAGTAGTATTATGCGTTATGGAGAATGTTCTCAGCCCAAAAACATTGCTTCAAACCTGGTTAAAAAATAGCAGGAAAAACACATTATGAGACTGACTTGCTATGATGCTGTCATCCTCCCTAGATGACAGCTGGCCTTGTAGATTCATTAACCTCGGTAGAGAGAGACTCATCTGAGAGCTCAGCCTCCCCCTTTGATTCCACACTTATCACTGGCACACCAGCCAGCTCCATCCACTCCACTGAAATAATTGCCTCTTCTAACGATGCTCTCATACTGTAAATAGTAGTGATCATGTTTCAAATACACCTCTGAGCTTCTAGAAAACACAGTAAACAGACAGTGACTGCCAACCAAAGGTCATCTTGTTTTGTTTACTCTGTAATGTACTCTACACTATGTATCCCATTCTGAAAATATCGTTTTTGTATGAACATGTGTAAAATATATATTTAAATATTTAAAATGACAAAATGTCCTAAAAGACTAGGTCGTCTCCCTGCATTTACAGTCTGATTTAACTAATACACGTTCAATGTTTCACCATTTTAGAAATATATAATGTGATTGTTTCATTGAATTATAATAATAACCAGTTTAGTTCGCAAAAAAATTGTTCAGTATATGATGACTTTTTTCAAATAAAAAAATTACTATAGGACTTTACAAAAAAGGTAAAAACGTGAAGGAATCTTGGGGTTAAGTGTGCTCTTCCAGTGTGCGTAAAGGCTGGGATGTCATTTTTTACAACCTTCATTCATAACAAATGTAATTTATAGAATTCTCCATTTGTTCTACATCTAAGGGTAATTCATTTAATATAAAAAAAAGTGATATTCGCAATTATCACATGTATCCAAGCAATAATTCAGGTAATGCAATAATTCCATTTCAGGGTTTACTGTAAGGTGCTGATAAAATATTTCTTGTTTCATCATTTGAAAGAAAATAATTTCTGAATAGCTCAAAACTTTTCATGAAGAAAGGAATGAGGTCACGCCTTGATGGGGCAAGGCAAACAAAGTGTCACACCTCAGAGTTAAAGACATGAACTAAAGTTCCCTTTCAGTCTGTCCAGCAGATGACTGAGGCGGCCCATGGCATCCAACACAAGGGAAACCATCTTGACCACAGGCAAGCTGTCCCCCTAGGGCAACCCGTGATACAAAAGCTCCCTATACACTCTCTCCTCTCCCAGCCGACAGCCAACTATGAGCTAGGCTGGGAGCTGTGGGACCAAGGCAACAGAACCTCATAAACCTGCGTGTTGATGCCTACCCTTCCACACCACAGATATCCACCACAGTCAGCTCTGAGAACAGTGCCAAAGGAGCCGTGCCCTGTCTCTTATGTTATGAGAAATAGCCTCTACCACCCTGTGGGGTAGGCTCAGCTTAGACAATGCCCTACCCCTTGCCGGCATTGGCAAAGCAGACAAAAAGCAGGTCACATGACCTCAACAGTTGAGTCTGTTCTATGTATGTGCATAACACACACCAGACACAGGGAGTTAACACACGGCTGTCTCAAACTGAACCGGAATGTCAGATTAAAATGCACATTCAACAAATTCAATACAGAAGGGGTACCCTGATATATGCATGGAGATAACCACTGAGGCTACTGTCAGGAACAAAGGTTTTTGTAGGAGAGGGTCCTAAGATCCACGGAGAGCAGTTGACTGAATAGTAGCATAGACATTTGGGGCCAGACCCTTATCCGGGACAATGGTGGCAGAGCCCATCTGTTTCCAATATCAAGACCTTGCACACCGAATTGGCAGGCATGCCTGATACCGTACGTCCAGGCTCCATGGGAGCTATCCCGGATTCCCCTCCAACAAGCCGAAGACATCAGCAAGCCATGTTTTTTTGGAGCAACGGAGGGCCAAGGGGATTAGTGACCCTCCAAGTGCACCCTGCCAGGGTATTATGGACCAGGTGGAAACGCTACAGGAGGGACGCTCAGATGTTTTCCTGCAACGCATAAAGATCCACTTGCCTGAATATGGCCGAAGAGTTTCCATATTTTCTAACTTTATTTAGCTAGGTCTCTTTTAAAGTGTAGCTCTGTATTACATATCCTGGAGGCTACCAAGTGGTGTAGCCTCAACTACCAAGAGCGAGGTGCTCCTCTGGAGAGCCACACCCAGGCTGCAGAGACACTGGAATGACCGAAAGAACACTGCCCCACATTACTAAGAAGTGGGCTAAGGTCAAGTGAGAGAGGGACAGGTAGCCCTCATTCCGAACTGCTGGCCTTGTCATCGGTTTTCACACCTATATGCTGGTCCAACAGTGATTGTTAAAAATAGGAATGTTGCTAGGAGTTCCAAGTCATTTATGTGGTGGGCACCATGCACCACAGACCACATTCAGAGTGACACCCGCTTGGCCGAGCCATTTGGTGGTTGAGGCAACCACCGAGCCAACTTCAGGCAATCACACCAGCTCCGCCTCTTCCAAAACGTCCAGCTCAAAGGAATATGACTCCCATACAACATGGCAGTTGTATGCATCCCCCCTCTTGGGTTAAAGTATGCATACAACCGCCACGCTTTAAACAGTGTTACGGTAAGGCTGTTACAGCATGCATGCAAACGCCATGTTAAGTTGGTACATTTTGTTATAGCGATATGCACATATTTATGGAATTGTGTAACTATTTCAAAAAACGGGTATGACTTGTTTTTCCAGGCATTACTTGTATTTGAGAGAGATATTGGTAGGTTCTGTATACTGTTTCACTGTGAGCTGCATTTGTTTAGAAAATCCAGTCCTATTATTGGCTGTAATATCAATATTGATTTCAGCAAAGACCCTGTCCCAGGTTACACATAAGGCACCCCACAGTCCTTGCCAGGCGTAATATCCACTAAAGCCTGAGGCCTCTAAGGGAATTATACCTGTGTTTAAAGCATTGCATTTTGTCTTCTGCTATATCTGTGATCATCTTGTTTTGTCTGTTGACGGGTCTTTTACCAGTTGGTTTTTTATCACTGTGCCTAAACTGTGTGTGTAAACATGCATGCGCAGGGCCCAGCTGTTAAAGAGACCTTGGTCTCAGTCTGCGGTCCGTGCTGAAATGAAGTATAATAATAACAGAGTGAAATCGAACTAGGCAGCCTTCAGCTCAGTCCACCAGGAGATGCCCAGTGGTTCTGCGGCACTAGTCAACAATCTGCAAGGGATCAGTAGATTCCCCAACTATGTCATAGAACAACTGGATGGCTGCCTAGGAGGTATCCCCTCCAATAATCAGTTTCCCCATATTCTTGTTGAGACAGCTCCATGATATCAAATCATTTCATTCCTGCCTCGTCTGTTACCACTGACTTAGACAAAAAATGAAGACAAGGGAGAAGCTCATTCCAGCTGAAGTGGTAATGCTGTGGCTAAATGGAGAACAACATTAGCAGCATTCTAGTAAGTCAAACTTTCGGTAACAGGTCTTGGCGACAACACCCAACAGGGTCAATACTCATGTAGACAGTTAAGCTGACGCTAACTGCGAAAATGTTCAAAGTAGAAAAGCCTCTTCTTTAGGAAAACATGAGTTCAATGAGTGCAATGAAGAAACAAGGACAAAAGTGAGAGGGCCGTGCCATGATTCTATCAACTGATACTGTGGGGCCTCTGGTCAGGCTTGACACCCACACAATGTGTCGTACTGAAATGACCGACCGGACCAATCCTTCTAAAACTGTCCTGTTGGAGAATGTGTTAAATACTTACTGTCAGTGTTTCGCAGAATGTCTGGCTGACCTAAAAGAACAGAAGAATAAAGAGCATATTCAACGAGGCTGAACACCGCGCCGTACGCAAGGCATGACTGGAACAAAAAGCATCCCATGACAAACACGAGCCCCACATGGTGTTGCCTGAATAACAATAAGTACATATCCTGTGAGACATGCACGGCTCTGGGGGCTGTTGATTCCCATGACATATGAAACTTGTGTCTCTCCCAGAGCACTGTTTCCACGGTGTAAAAGACATCATATGGGAGAACAATTAAATAGCCTCCACACACTAAACAATGAATCTATACCTCAAATACCTCACCTCAGACATACGACCAAAGTAAACACAAAGGTACCGCCCAGGAGAGGCACGCAGCAGCTGTCCTGAAGCTCTATCTGGAGTAAATTCTAGAGTTGATTCAAAATGCACCTTCTAACAATACAGTACTTTCACACGCAACAGCCTACACAGCCTGTTAAAGGTATGTAATCCACTTATATCCTAAAGTAAATTTAAAAAAGAAAAGAACGACCGTCCCCCTGTTTGTCCTTTTCAAATCTCCCCAGCCAGGACAGCTTTCTGTGGCCAGATACAAATGGTGTGATTCAGTGCTACGAGATATATCTAATCTCCTCTGCCTTCTAATGCACCCAGGAGTCTTTCTCCAGAAGCTGAGACAGAGAGGGGAGCTGACAGCTCTGAGAGCCAGTCAGGGCCAGGAGAGGAGAGGAAAGGAGAGAGGAGTTGGAAGCGTGCCTAACAGTGCTTCAGAAATATGCCTCCACCTAAATCTGCTACTCCTCCGTTCACGAGGAGCTTCTAATGTGGCAACTTGACTTAAAAAAGCAAGAATTAATCAGGGTCATTTTGGAGAACATGTACAGAGAGGATTTAACAAAACAACCCTGCTCTCTTATTTTCCCTTCAATTGTGGTGACTTTGATGAACGATGCAGCTCACACTGCTTATGTTTAGCGCTCATCTGAAATGAATGTAATCAGACAGGAGCAAGCCGGCCCACTGAGGACAGCAAGTCGGAAGTCCTTTCAAGACAAGAATGTTTCGGAACATTCCAGGTTATCTAACACAATAAGAAAGGTCAAATAGGATAGGGAGAGATTTTGTTTCATGTTCACAAGATAATGAAAAATATCAATATAAAAATATGAACGTTTGTCTTAATATAATTGAACACAGTGAGGCGGCAGTGAAAGTGCGGCAATGACTCTGGCGTGCCATATGAAAAAGAAAAACATCCATGAAAAATGTCACATTTGATAGGCCGCATCACATCAAGCGTCTGCATTAAGGACCCCAGACATCCAGAGAGGATAACAACACACACACAAAGCAGAAGCTAATTTCTTTGCCCACTAATCAAAAGTGACTCCGTGAATATGATGTCCTGATAATTTATCTGCAGTAAAAATAATCTCTTGTGGCTAAACGTAGTGTCCCTCTAAACACAGTCCTCCATGGCTAAAAAGGCGAACTGGAGTGATGGCTCTACTTCTATAACATCTAACAACCAAGGGTTTAACTGCTCATCACCGTAACCAGCATCACTTAATTCGACTAAAACAGAAATGAAGAAATATGGTCAATACTGCAAAGACTTGTGTCACTCTTACCAGGTAATTCCATGGTCATCACAGTATTGTTTCTTTTACAACAGCATCTCCCTCTGTCTCCGATCCAGCTTATCTATTTGAGGAGCTGTCAGGTTGTTTCCCAGTCTGACAGTTCAGGACCTACATGAACTTTACCAATGACACAAGAAAGCTTTGCACCTGTCATAGCCTGTCCTGTTGAGGGGGAGCAGGTGCCACAGCTGGTTATGCAGACACAGAGGGGTCTATGGGCTCTACTTGAAAATCCTATAAAACAAACCTGAACAGCATCCCCACAACTGGTCAGACAGTATATAGATTTCACTGTGATGCAAATGTTAAATAGATGCTCATAGATTATAATTAATAGATAGATTAGAACTAATCAATAAGGATTGAGGGGGTATGGGTTATGGCTGATATACCATAGCTAAGTGCTGATCTTAGGCATGATGCATTTCTGAGTGCCAGGAACCAGTACATCGCCATGATATATTGGTAATATATCACCACCCCTAGGATTCCTTATCACTATTATAAACCAATTACCAATAAGGTTAAAACAAAGTCATATGGTCTCATACACCACAGCTATCAGCCATTTTAGGATTCAAAGCATAGGTTTAAAATGACAAATATCCCACTTGAGCCCCAACCCTGAAATATGGCTGAATGTCATGGTATTGCATAACAATGTATGATAGGATAGCTAACATTCCTGTTTGGAGTAGGGAACATGCTATTATGATACCTTCCATTCTTGGCTAAAGCACCCATCTAACAACAGAGTAACTGGATAGAGACAGTACTCCTGCCAAAAGAAAATGTTAGGCTGGCATTGGCGCTGGGTTGCAGGAGGTGTGTGCATTCAAGCAATACAAAACCAACAAAAATGAATTTAACATTCTACATTACCAATAGGTGCAAGTTATCCAACCCAGCAGCTATACCAAGTAGCCTCTCAAAGGTTTCTGACAACAATTAAAGGAACTGGTGAAAGACCGATACACTGACTTCAAAATACAGGAATTCCACATTGCTGGCCTGGCAGGCAGCAGTAATGACACTACTCGTTGGGATTCAAATTATGCTGCAAATAACATGCAACATGCGTGCACAATGTGCATGTCTTGCACTAATGCTGTGTGGCTGAAATGCCTTTTCAACCTAACTTCTGCAGTAAAACCAACAATTCTGCCCAGAGTTTAAGCACAGCCTTATGGATCTCCCTTATAGAAACACATAAAAGCAAAGAGTGAAAGCTGCCTTATAGATCAACCTTATAAAAACACAAAGAAACACAGTGTAAATACAGCCTTATAAATACACATTGAAACACAACAGATCGGAATGTGTGCCTAATTGATAAGGGGTCTATTCTTTAGGACTAGTTTGTTATCCTTTGGTCAGAAAACCAACCCCCATGCCTTTAGTACTGGAATATAAACCAGAACTGGGTTTGGGGAAGCACTCTCTTGCATTATCCTCCCTTGCCTGCATCTTTGCTCTTGCAAACATCTTGAATCTCCGGAGAACTTTTATCTTTGATACTGTTATAGTAATACTTTATTTAGATATTAAATTAATTTGTTACATTAATTCATTGACTATTTGGAATTAATCAAAAGTGGGTCAAAATCCAGTTCCTTCAAAACACACTGAAATACAGTGTAAACTCAGCCTTACAGAAACACACTGAAACAAAGTGTCAATACAGCCTTATAGATCAGCCTTATAGAAACACAATGAAACACAGTGTGAACTCAGCTTTACAGAAACACAATGAAACACAGTGTGAACTCAGCCTTCCAGAAACACACTGAAACAAAGTGTCAATACAGCCTTATAGAAACACACTGAAACACAGTGTAAACTCAGCCTTACAGAAACACAATGAAACAAAGCGTCAATACAGCCTTATAGATCAGCCTTATAGAAACACATTGAAACACAGTGTAAATACACAGAGAAACAGAAACTGAGTGAGTCTCCTGTGTAGATCTCCCCTCTGGGTGACTCAGTCCACTTCCAGAATGAGATGATTGAACAGTGCTGCTGGGCCTCTATTCATCCACAGCAGCATAATTAGGGCTGGTCACTGCAGAGAGACATTATAATGAATGTCCCTGTCTGAACATGGCCCCAAGCCCGCCTTATAATTGAGCCAGGCCTCGGATATAGTGGACAGGAACATGGTGGCTTTCACTGTTGTACTTCCACCATGATATCATTGTTTTTCAACACTACACTGTTGAACCAGAATAAATAATACGACTCCTGGCTTATATACTTTCATTAGCTAAATATGGTAAGCCAGTTGAAAAGCAGTTACATGATTATGAATATACAGTATATTTTTGCTGACGTGACCCACATCCATCTCATGTTTACAAAATCATAAAAAATAAATAAATAATCTGTAGTTTCACTTGATAAACAGGCAAGACAAAAAGGATTGACATTTGTTGTCTATTGAGTTTTACCTGCTACATGCATAATCATACCCTTTTGAAATGTTGTTGATAACAACAACAGGAGCACAAAAATAAATGCAAGTGTTTATAAATGTATTATTATAGAGATTGTTTATTGATATGTCTTAATTTACAATTGGACAGATTCATATATTTTATTTAATACGTTTTATAAAACAGTCTAAACTTTTATCATGGAATTTTAATACAAAGATTTACCAGTCCTCGCTCTGAAACTCAAAACCATGACTAAACACGTTTTATTATTTTTTTACATGTGGTTTGTTCTCACGAACAAAAAGGTATTATACTTCAGAAATTATCTCAAGTTGCTGTCTTCGTTGATTCATTTCGGGACACCCATGGGGGCAAGCAAGCTATTTGGTGAAGCAAATCTCAGCGCGACTCCACTCCTCATGCTTACTGCCAACTGCTGAGCCCTGCCAAGCCCTCCCCAGGAGGTATGCAACGGTCACTACAGCAGTCATGTGTCTAATGTGAGATAAGCTTGCTCACTCTTCCAATCAGAGCCCAGAAGAATCCCTCCATCTACTCCTCTTGTGATCAAGGCTTGAGAATATACAGAGGAAATAAGGTTGTGCTTTATGTGGGGAGGGCCAGGGAGAATTGGTTACTCCCAAAGCCACAAGCATGAAAAGGACATGAGAGATGCATTCTGTGGTTCTGTGTGGCCGGTTGAAAGGCACATCTTTTCTTGTAAAAAGTGCTCTGGGGATGTGTTTGGCCGGAGACATAAGGACATGAAAGGGAAATCATGAGGAAAAAACTGAATACGCAGAGAGAGAACACATTGAGCGACTGCTGGCTGACCCTACAGTTTGTAATGTGCTGCGTTTGGAGTGGGCAATCTGGAGAAAGGAAAACGAGAAAAGGAGAAGAATCTTAGAGGGTTGTATCATGAGGCATGTAATAGGGGCCATGCTCTTTCAATGGAAATCATACTTTTTGCTCCAAAACTTTATGGTCAGCAGGGACCCCCCATCTTTACTGACTGCTAAGAGAAACTGGTATATAAATCCAAACAGTTTCATGGTTAACTTCATATATGGTCCCTAAAAGGGTTTGATATACTATAGCAAAGCATTATTTGTAGTGTAAGAACAGGTAGAAATCTGAAGGTACTGAAAAGCAGTTACATGGACTCTTGTCCCAGGAAGAGTCCTCTTGGCTGGGCCTAGAAGAAAAATGAGAGGTGCGGCTGCCAGCTAAGCCCAGCACAACCCAGAGCACCACCGCTGAGATCAGGCCAAAGACCAGCCCGTCAGCCTCTCCTGCTCAGCACGAGTCTGGCTTAATGAATAGTCAACAAAAACTACGGAGGCTGATGCAGGAGTTACTGTATTAGGGCAAGAGCAAAGAGAGGACATGGATGTTGGGTGGCTGTTACTAAGAGCTGCTCTAACTATTGTTGGGGAAACTTAAAATAAAATATTAAATTCTTTAATTTTACAAACGTTATTGCATTTCCATTAGGTTGAAATAATATATCACTGACATATTCCTCTGTAGGATACACTGTGAGTGCTCAGTGTTTCATTCTTTGTGTGGGAATATCAGGACCTAATTGTTTTCTCTCCTCTTTAACTCTTAATTGATGTATTAATATCATTGATTGGCTAGATAAAACCCCCATTGGAAATTCATGGTTTAAATTAGAATTTAATTGAAACAACCAACAGTTGGTAATGCAAACTGCAGCGTTCAGAAAATGTGTAGTGACTGACAAATCTGTATTATGTGACTATTTTTTTGAGGGTTTACATCCTGACACATAGAGTATCTCACAAAAGTGAGTACACCCCTCACATTTTTGCAAATATTTCATTATATCTTTTCATGTGACAACACGGATGAAATTACACTGCTAAAATGTAACGTAGTGAGTGTACAGCTTGTATAACAATGTAAATTTGCTGTCCCCTCAAAATAACTCAACACACAGACATTAATGTCTAAACCGCTGGCAACAAAAGTGAGTACACCCCTAAGTGAAAATGTCCAAAATGGGCCCAATTAGCCATTTTCCCTCCCCGCTGTCATGTGACTCGTTAGGGTTACAAGGTCTCAGGTGTGAATGGGGAGCAGGTGTGTTAAATTTGGTGTCATCGCTCTCACACTCCCTCATACTGGTCACTGGAAGTTCAACATGACACCTCATGGCAAAGAACTCTCTGAGGATCTGAAAAGAATCATTTTTGCTCTACATAAAGATGGCCTAGGCTATAAGAAGATTGCCAAGACCCTGAAACTGAGCTGCAGCACGGTGGCCAAGAACATACAGCTGTTTAACAGGACAGGTTCCAAAGAAGTTGAGTGCACATGCTCAGCGTCATATCCAGAGGTTGTCTTTGGGAAATAGACGTATGAGTGCTGACAGCATTGCTGCAGCGGTTGAAGGGGTGGGGTGTTGGCCTGTCAGTGCTCAGACCATATGGAACCATGTCCTGTGGTCTGATGAGACCAAGATAAACTTATTTGGTTCAGATGGTTTCAAGCGTGTGTGGCGGCAACCAGGCAACCAAGTGTGTCTTGCCTAGAGTCAAGCATGGTGGTGGGAGTGTCATGGTCTGGGGCTGCATGAGTGCCCGCCAGCACTGGGGAGTTCATTGAGGGAACCATGAATGCCAACATGTACTGTGACATACTGAAGCAGAGCATGATCCCCTCCCTTCGGAGACTGGGCCGCAGGGCAGTATTCCAACATGATAACGACCCCAAACACACCTCCAAGATGACCACTGCCTTGCTAAGGAAGCTGAGGGTAAAGTTGATGGACTGGGCAAGCATGTCTCCAGACCTAAACCCTATTGAGCATCTGTGGGGCATCCTCAAACGGAAGGTGGAGGAGCACAAGGTCTCTAACATCCACCAGCTCAGGAAGAGGACTCCAGTGGCAACCTGTGAAGTTCTGGTGAACTCCATGCCCAAGAGGGTTAAGGCAGTGCTGGAAAATAATGGTGGCCACATAAAATATTGACACTTTGGGCCCAATCTGGACATTTTCACTTAGGGGTGTACTCACTTTTGGTGCCAACGGTTTAGACATTAATGGCTGTGTGTTGTGTTATTTTGAAGGGACAGCAAATTTACACTGTTATGCAAGCTGTACACTCATTACTTTACATTGTAGCAAAGTGTCATTTCTTCAGTGTTGTCACATGAAAAGATGTAATCAAATATTTGATTAGGGGTGTACTCACTTTGTGAGATACTGTATATGTTTTATTTCTGCATATTCATTTTGAAAAAGAAGCAGGCAGCCCAAACAAGCAGGGCCAAACAAACTGACAGGACAAATAATCAGGACCAAACAAGAAGACAGGACCAAACAAGTAGGCAGTCCAAACAAGCAGGGCCAAACGGGCAGGCTAAACAAGCAGGGCCAAACACGCAAGCAGCCCAAACAAACAGTTAACGCAAACAAGCAAGCAGCCCAAACACATAAGCAGCCCAAAACCAACAAGCATCCAAAATCTGATATTTTTCCTAATGGATAACATATATTTTCAGATATCGGCTGCCAAAAGATTTGCTAGGTCAAAATACCAATTAGTCAGGGAAACAAATCCAAAATGTGCTGCCTTGATAAATGTACTATAGCTTTAAAAGGTTACAGTATACTAAAATGTTTGACACTTTCCCCACTAATTAGTCTTATGACCAACCACATCATTTATTTTATTGATAATGTTTTTTCTCTTACTTTTACCCCATTTACTTCCAATTATTTTAAAGTCCAATTCCTGATTATGAACTTGCCTGATTGCAGTTAGTGCCACCCAGCTTTGGAGAGTTGAAGTTCGAGATGTGTCTTGCCCAGCTGTTCTGAATCTTATCACACAGCTTGCTCAACCAAGAAGTACTTGCCATAAACTAAATGCTTGAAGGAGAATGTTTATACTGACCAATAACTGTGAAAGAGCTTGCAGGAATCCAAAAGTAGTCACCAGAGTACAATAAGACAATACAACCTAAGTACATTTACACATCCTCAGAATTGTGCTGCTAGTGATCGACAACATATGACAGAATACACAAAACTGAAAAACAATTATACAAATGAGCGGTGAGAAAATACGATATGCCTCCTGAGGCCCGAGGGGCACTGTCAGTATTCTGTGACCAAATTTTAAATGACTAACATACTGACCAAACTGGCCACGTGTGTTCACATGCACTATCGTAGGCAAGATGCATATGCAAAATGAAATGCACGCCTCAAAACAATGCATGGGAAATGTGTGGACATTTAGATAGCTAGTTGCTATCTACATTGACCTGGAGAAACACAGTGGGGAGAACAAGTATTTGATACACTGACGATTTTGCAGGTTTTCCTACTCACAAAGTATGTAGAGGTCTGTAATTTTTATCATAGGTACACTTCAACTGTGAGAGACTGAATCTAAAATCCAGAAAATCACATTGTATGATTTTTAAATAATTAATTTGCATTTTATTGCATGACATAAGTATTTGATCACCTACTAACCAGTAAGAATTCCGGCTCTCACAGACCTGTTAGTTTTTCTTTAAGAAGCCCTCCTGTTCTTCACTCATTACCTGTATTAACTGCACCTGTTTGAACTCGTTACCTGTATAAAAGACACCTGTCCACACACTCAATCAAACAGACTCCAACCTCTCCACAATGGCCAAGAACAGAGAGCTGTGTAAGGACATCAGGGATAAAATTGTAGACCTACACAAGGCTGGGATGGGCTACAGGACAATAGGCAAGCAGCTTGGTGAAAAGGCAACAACTGTTGGCACAATTATTAGAAAATGGAAGAAGTTCTCACTCACCACTGTGAACTTTATGAACGTGTTGGATGGTCTTCTCTATCAACACGGAGACTTCAACACTGGCATGTTTTTATATATAAGGCTATTTTAGGTCTTCTTCCATCCTACCTTCTGACCTACATCAGTGCAAATAATATTGGGACAATCTTCGTTCCCAGGATCTTTTCCTTCTGTCTGTACCAAATGTTAGAACTGAGCTGGGAAAAAAGGTGTTTAGGTTTTCTGCTCCCTTTGCATGGAACTAGTTACAGAAACATTTGAAACTTAATAAGCTTGTCCCATTGGTTGCTTTTAAGAGGATATTAATTGACTTGGAAGAAGCCACATCTGGCAGTAGTTGTTCTGCATGATATTTTAAGGACTTTTGGTTGACGGATTTGCTAATTTGGTTGTTTTATGTTCTTGTGTATTCTGTGTTGTATGTATGGTTGTACTGCTGCCTGTCTTGGCCAGGACACTCTTGAAAAAGAGATTTTTAATCTCAATGAGTATTTTCCTGGTTAAATAAAGGTTAAAAAAAATTAAAAAATTAAAAAAGTTCAAGACGACCGTCAATCTCCCTTGGTCTGGGGCTCCATGCAAGATCTCACCTCGTGGGGCATCAATGATCATGAGGAAGGTGAGGGATCAGCCCAGAACCACACGGCAGGACCTGGTCAATGACCTGAAGAGAGCTGGGACCACAGTCTCAAAGAAAACCATTAGTAACACACTACGCCGTCATGGATTAAAATACTGCAGCACATGCAAGGTCCCCCTGCTCAAGCCAGCGCATGTCCAGGCCCGTCTGAAGTTTGCCAATGACCATCTGGATGATCCAGAGGAAGAATGGGAGAAGGTCATGTGGTCTGATGAGACAAAAATAGAGAGGTCTAAACTCCACTCACGGTGTTTGGAGGAAGAAGAAGGATGAGTACAATCGCAAGAACACCATCCCAACCGTGAAGCATGGAGGTGGAAACATCATTCTTTGGGGATGCTTTTCTGCAAAGGGGACAGGACAACTGCACCGTATTAAGGGGAGGATGGATGGGGCCATGTATTGCGAGATCTTGGCCAACAACCTCCTTCCCTCAGTAAGAGCATTGAAGATGGGTCGTGGTTGGGTCTTCCAGCATGACAACGACCCGAAACACACAGCCAGGGCAACTAAGGAGTGGCTCCGTAAGAAGCATCTCAAGGTCCTGGAGTGGCTTAGCCAGTCTCCAGACTTGAACCTGATAGAAAATCTTTGGAGGGTGAAAGTCCATATTGCCCAACGACAGCCCCGAAACCTAAAGGATCTGGAGAAGGTCTGTATGGAGGAGTGGTCCAAAATCCCTGCTGCAGTGTATGCAAAACTGGTCAAGAACTACAGGAAACAAATTATCTCTGTAATTGCAAATAAAGGTTTCTGAACCAAATATTAAGTTCTGCTTTTCTGATGTATCAAATACTTATGTCATGCAATAAAATACAAATTAATTACTTAACAATCTGGTTTTTTGTTTTAGATTCCGTCACTCACAGTTGAAGAGTACCTATGATAAAAATGACAGACTTCTACATGCTTTGTAAGTGAAATCGGCAGTGTATCAAATACTTGTTCCCCCCACAGTATATTGGTTTGCTGCTTTTGGTTGTTGCTTTTTTTTCTGAAATACAGTCCCAAAATCACAAGTTTCTCTATTAGATAAAAGGGTAAACCAACATTGAATTTGTTAATTGTCTTAATCTCTGCTCATTTATTTACTAAACATCCATGTGGGTAAGTATGACTGTAAAAACAACCAATAAGTGGAAGGGAAAGGGGGGACTTGCAGTGTTGTGAGCGTTCAAAAATAAGTTACATTTAGCGTCTGGCAACCCAGATGTTCGTGGAGAAGGACAGGTGGTTCGGATTAAATGCTTGAACATGTAAGTGTAAACTGAGTTTGGAAACAATTTTGCAAGCAATATGACCAGCTTAGTTTACGTGAAAGACCGCTGTATCATTATGGAGTCCACATCAGATGATGTCATTGACTGAGACATTTCTAGCTGATAGGTAAAATACCCATCCTGTCATCCAAATTGTCTGAGGAGAGGAGGTTTCCAGTATATTTCAGTGATATTAGCAGGGATAATAAGATGTGTTTAAACCAGAAATCCAATTCAGATTTTTTCCAAATCCTTCTGGACACAAACCAATTAGTGAACCAAGTTCTAAACTGGGCTACTTTTGTAAATGCAGCCATCGAGGCGGCAAAAGATGTGGTGGTAGACAAGGCTTATGTTTACTTTTTTACAAGGGCTGCATTTACAGTCACTCCAATTCTGCACAAATTGGGCTTTTACCTAACCCCAACATTTAGCTTTTAACCAATCAGTTCTGCTCTGAAATACATTTTATGTTTAAAGATCTGATGTTTTTGGTCAAAAGAACAATTTACTATGAAAAATATCCTATTTGTGCTGCCTGTCTAAACACAGCCAAGATATCATCAGTATCTTGCTCAAGAGCATGAAGGCACTTAGCCCCAGAAGCAATCTTCTCTTCTCAACAGTCCAGTTCTCTACCCATGCCAAACTTCTGCCCACACATCTGCTGAGCTGACAGCCAAGCAGCTGGAATTTCAAACACAATATGATGAAGCCAAACATTCACATTTAACAGAATGATGCAGCTAACTGTGCAATAGACTAAAGGAAACAGGGCTGTTGTTGGTGCATTGTCAGAGTGGATGGGTCTGTAACTGAGATGTTTTAATCCTCCAGTTAGTAACATATACTGTTGACCATAACCGCCTCTGGACTACTAAATGTTACATGTTTTCCATTCAATTCTAAAAGGATGACTATTGTGCCAAAATGTATTCTTAAAAATTCCAACTGCAGTGATTCTTTCAACAGTCCATTTTCATTGATAGAACATTTTATACTAATACTTTATTAGGTCAGATACAAAGAAGTCATGAAGTTGACATAGTTTCGTTTAAACAAAATTAAACTTTTACACATTTTTGAATAAATATAATAGTTGTCTGGTATCAACATTATGTTTTCAGTAACATCATTTCAGAATGAACTCAAACCATCATCTCTTGCCATGGATTTCTTAATAAAATTCCTTATATATGTATCGACTTGAATATATTTCAGTATGTACAATGTACAAAAACACAGGGTATGTGTTCTGCTTCCAATTGTCTTGCTATGACGCAAATAGAATTGTCAGTGTGTTAACTATGAATTACAGGGCTATTTGAAAGAAAACGGTATGTACAGATGTACGTTAAACATTAAGTAAAAAACTAATATCGCAATTAGCCACAGACGCTTAACTGATATTAATGTGCACAATATATATATATATATCATCGTTCTATAGAACATATACAGTACCTCAGGTGTTCTTTTAAAAAGCAAAACACCTTTGCATCACTTGCCTCGATCCTGAACATCCTCTCTTTTTCACCAGATTATTTCACCAGATTATATTCCTGGTGCTTAGTTAATTATTCCTTTCCAAAATTTTGTCAGTCATCAGCCTTGAACCAAATGAAACATTCGACGGCAGAAACATACCGTTCCCGGAGATGTGGTTCTCTACCTCTGCGTGTCCACCTTGCCTTGTGGAGGCACTAAGTTGGAGGTACAGTCCCATGTAATGTAATGTCCCCACTATCACCCCAAAGGATCCCATCTCTTTTGTCTGAGATTCCAGTATTCTCTGCCACTATTTCACATCAGGTGTAGTAACTTTAGATGATAAAATCCAGGTAATTTGTATAAGACTAAAGCCCAGGTCGCAGATATGTAACGGTTTGACGGTGCAGCCGCCCGCTAGTGTAACTAGCTGATAACTCGCTCTAGCTTGGTCTTCTCTGGATGCGGCGGAGGGAGATTTCTCCTCAGACACGAAAAGGGGAGTGCCTGTAGGCTTGCAATGGGGAATGTCAATTAAGCGGAATGATCTGAACGAGTGATTTATTAATTAAAACTTTTACAAGACTAATTATTAAAGATAGGGACATCCATCATTGCCAAAATGTCATTCTGAAATATATAAGCACGAAGATTGCTAAGTGGAAACCAATTATGAACACACTGATAAAACAAAGGTAGGCTACACAGTCAGTTAACCCCGGCCCGTTATCAACACGAGGATGTAGGCCTATTATGGATTTTGTTTCCTTCAGTAGCATGTTGTTAATAGAAGTGTTCATTAAAATAATGACAATAACAAAGTTCAGACGGCAAGGTGTCCATCAATTTTGTAGGTCAGCATGCTGTTGGTATTGTTTAGGGCAGCACGATTTGGATTTAAAAAAAAATCGAAGTTATGAATTCCGATTTTGTAGCACCTTGTGGTGATTGACTCAGTTCTAATATTACTTCATAGAATTTACATCCTACATGCTACCTTAAGAAAAAAATACTTGAATAGCTAGTGCGTTTGAAACTGCCAGGCCAGTGTCATCGTAGCTTATTGTCATTTTGAAAGGCCATCAAACATTTGAACAAAATAATGTAAATTGCCAAGTAGGCCTTAATAAAGATAACAAAGAACCACTTTCCAGATGGCTTATATAGCGCAGTCCCATTGCAGCGGAAATCGCGGAAGGTGGCGCGTACTCGTAATCACGTGCACGTATCGATTACAATTTTGAAATACTTTTTAGAATTTGAAGAACAACCATGATCAACTCGAAGCTAGTGAGGAGATCACTCTGCATGAAGCTAATGTAGGTCAGAGACTGGCCGCTTTTCTGATTCATGCCCATACCTTATTTTTTAAGGTTCGTAACCAAGATTCCCAGTCAAGTGAAATCCGTAGACTAATGAATACGTCAACTGCCCCAATTTATTTGAACTGTAACTCAGTAAAATCTTTTAAATTGTTGCATGTTGCGATTATATGTTTGGTCATGTAATAAATCACGTTTGGGAACAATTAAAACAGAGAGCAGGGTAACACTTACCTATATTAAATTACCGTATATTACTATTTAACTGTGTATCGTCATTAAACACGGTAATTATAGAGTTGGTTGTTAATATTGTTACTTTCACGTTATATTAAGTTATGTACACGATCCTGGTTAGGAACATCATAATGTGACGCATTATTGTTAAAATAATTCGTTACATTTGATTTGGTAGGGGCTTTCAGACAGGTCATAACAATGACACAAACATTGAAAATGACAGGTAATTACTGACAAGGCTACACTGTGTTACAATTATTGTTATAAGGTCCTAGCTTTTCTTGCTAGGTCTAGGGGATTTTACAGTCATTTAATTTGAATGGCACCTTGTAGTTACATTTAAAGGTGGCTTGGCATTTTCTCAATTTGTAGATTATCTGTCAGACCGTGGAATATTGACTTTAATTTGCTTGGAAACAGGTCTGTAGCCCCTTCAAAAACTCATCAAGAATCTTTCTTCTGGGGGACCCAGAGAGCTTTTCAATCTTGGCATGACATGTTACCACACACTTTTAAGACAAAACCTGCCCATCTTCCCGACCCCGAAGTACGATTTTTTGTAATAATATGCATCTGTTTCGGTGCACCAAATTCTAATGTAAGCCATAATGGAATTATTAGGTAGGCGTACTAACGTTTTCCACACGTAAACGGCATTAGTTTATATAAGTAGCATCAATTATGAAGTGAAATGAAGATCAAATGTGCATATATTCAAAAAGACGGGTGTACTTCCTCACAGGAACGTACACTCTAAAGAAGCTTGGAATACAAATCACAGCGCACAGTGTGGGTGTTCTATTCAATCACTTGGAAAATACAATTATTTTACCTCCTCTCAGCTGTGAAATTGCTGTACAACCACTGTTAACATGGCGGTGTCATAATCACTGATAAGAGTTGCGTGGGGTAGTTCCTGCCAATACAATATGTAAATGTCAGTTCTCTCGTTATAGGCGATATTAGAGTAGAACTTGCACAGCAGCTTTTTAACTGTTGGAAAATGGCCTTCAATGCCTTTTCCATGCCGTGACGATGCCACAGTAACCGAGGCATGAGTGATTGGCATGGCAAAACTGCTCCCACATGCTCTTGACAAGCATTGCTATGGTGATAATGTCCTTGAGACTCCACTCAAGCCTGGGCTGGTGGCTTACTCTCATTTGCATGTTGATACTGTTGCAGAGCTTCAGTAAAAATGCACTTCCTTGTATAATACCCATGATATGACCTATTCTAATGCACAACATATACAAACACAAAGAAACAGACTATTAAAATGCAGAAGGATAAATCCATTGTAGTTACCATGGAGATGACAGTAGTTGAGTGTGAAAACTGTTGGGAAATCAATGACCTATTGCTCCAGCAGAGCATTAGACTAACAAAGCTGTGAGCTTTCTGAAACTACTGCATATTTAATGATGTATACATCTGCGCTGGACAAAGTGGCAACAGGAGAGCATGGGGCATGAAAAGTGCAGAGTAAACACAGGCATACCACAGAAACCTACTTTACGGTCATTCTCTGCATCAGGAGTGGGGGTTGAGAAGACAATGGTCTGTGTAGAAACGCGTGATTAGCTTACATTTAAAAAATATATATAAAAACTCAGAATAACTACAAATTGGTGGTCAGACTTCTTTTTAACAAAACAGCTTTTCATTTTCATGAGATCTCAATATGCCTTCTTTAATAAATATGCCTAACACCACACATGGCATTTATTCTTCCTGGTATTGTGAAAAGCATAGCAACACATCTGAGCCTGTTACCACTCTATGTGCAAGTTATCTTCTGCATCTGTCTTCCCATGCAAATGTATCGGCATAGCACCCCTTCTTGAAGTGGAGATGCACCAGAATACTTTTGAATGTTACATATAAATACCATTTTTGTTTCACCAGTTGATGATAAAAGACCTGAGAGAACTTGTGTAGGTTTCTATGGCACCATCATGTCCCTGGCTTACATGTCTATCCTTAAAATAAAGAGCTGAAATAAGGTTCAACAAAACAATCGCATTTTACAGATGGGATTTTATTATCAAATATTTATTACAAAATACACAAATCAAATCAAACAAAACATGCGAGTCAGAGTTGCAGCTTAAGACTGCATATCTCTTGTTATATTTGGAGTTATAGCCCTGACATGGACAGAGCCATCAATGGAGCTTCTATCCACCTGCTAGACCCTGTCTGCAGTGGGAACCCTGTGTCCATGGAGACGTTCTGACTGCTGGTCATTCAGGTCACCTTCCCAAGGTTGGTTAGGGTTAGAAGTTCTCCAGCAGGTCCATGATCCTCTTCTGCTCACTGGCTTTGAACTCCTCACTCTTCCCGTCACCAATGTTTTCAGCATACTCTGAAAGACACAGAAACCCCCCCCAAGTTGAGTTTGCCTACTATGATCACCTCATGGGATTGGTTCCTGTAATTCACACATCAAAACAGAAAGGGAATTCAATATCAGGGAAAATGTTCCTTAATTACAACAACACACATGCAAGGAGCATGAACATGCAGTTTGCCATATATAGGTAAATAAACCCAGGACTTAGTGCTTAAACCAGACAACAAAAAAAGAGAGATTTGGAAAAGAAAAATACTGACTAATATACTGGTTCCTCCCCATTATGGAACGGCACGTTTATAGATTCATCTGGGAAGAGGTTGGGAACTACCCATTTACAGGTGTAACCTACTCAAGTTTCTAATCCTCTTTACGGTTTGGTGAAACAGTCCAACTTTAAAGAGTCAGAAAAGTGACATTCCCAACATACATTAGGGCATGTGGAATAGTGAAGTATTCTGTCTGGACTTCTTGCTCCTTATTTCACTCTACTCTACGAGTCCAGTATGTTCCTACTCTGGCAGCAAAGGTCAAATGACATGTGCTAGGGACATTAGCCAGTAAAAAGTACATTCCAAATCCAAAATTAGGCAATAATAATAATAATAATAAGAGTAGATTATTGGAATATATATGCTTTGTCATTCTCCCTGAGGGTGGCGACTGAACAAGACAAGGCAAACAGGAAGCTAGCTAATGTTAGCAAGCTCAACATCAACAGATTAACCAGATTACTATAAGAAAACAGCAATGTTAGTAGTTCAAAAGACTGGATATGAAAATTTGTCAATACAACTAAAAAAAAACAATAACTCCCAAAACAGTTTTTAGTTATCCCATAACAGACTTTTCATGATGATTGGTAGTAACAATACACTCAGTGTAATAAAGTTTTTAAAAAATCATTTTGTGAAATCTTTGTCTATAATATACTCACACAATCACAACATTGCATGGAATTAGCCTTAAGAAGACATGCCCGGTCTACAGAATAACAGGCGGGCGTTCTGAGGCGCTCCTCCTGTCACTGCAGCGACCAGGCTGAGGGGAATAAGGCAAACGCTGCCACTATTTGCTGGGTCACTGACTAGGGCTTCCTGCTTGGTCGCAAATGTCACACTTCATTTTCAGGCCAGTCTCACTGTCGACAAGTAGGTTAATCATCTAAGGATTCTAGCCTGCAAACTTGCAGAATGGAAAAACCTTTGAAAATGAATCACTACTGACACTTTCAGCCGTCACCTCTGATGTGTCACCAGCAATGAGCCTATGTACTGGAGATAACAGGGATTGCAGACTGTTTCAACGCTTGTCAAGGCACCCAGGATCTCAAGAACTCTGCCAAGAATAACACCTTTAATCTGTATTCAGTATTCTCATAATGCAAGACTTCACAACCTCAGACTACACAACCTGAGCGGGTATGGCAGAAAGACAAGCTTCATGTCTCTGGATGGGCATCCACCACCCATCTTACAGTATCTATGAACAGTATTTTCAGCTACTGTACCACTAACCAGATGTTGCTAGGCCCATACCTCCTGATGTGCATTATACTTTAAAATATTTCCAAAAGGTAGTTTCTCTGCAAGGTATAAGGTTACCACAGAGAATGGAAAATAGACAGGATGGGTGACAATGTAGCAAGAAAAAAAAGTATATTGAAGGGGCAAAAGGCTGTTTTGTTGCTGTTCTATAGAGGTATATTAACTAGTGATGGCCATTCGAGGCTTCATTAGCGTTATTTTCGCAGCAGGATATTATGCTGGCAGCACTCAGATTTTCTTTATCACAATAAAAGCCATCATTGAAATTTATAAGGCAATATAGTTAATCTTTGAAAAAGAACAGACAAGAATAACATTGAAACGGACATTAAACAAAATGTACATCTTGCTGCTAGAAGAATGGTAATGAAACCTTGAATGGCCATCACTAATGTTAACTTATGTCATGTCAATGCTAATACATTTCAAATTATTAGCTAGCTAACTACCAACAGCAACAATGTATTTGAAACTTGCAAGTGGTCATTGTGGAAATGTATTTAAGTGTTTTGAATATGAATGGATACAGGCGGCCAAAAAGAGCTTTCTCCGCAGGGTGGCTGGGCGATCCCTTAGAGATAGGGTGAGAAGCTCAGTCACCCGGGAGGAGCTCAGAGTAGGGCCGCTGTTCCTCCACATCGAGAGGGGTCAGCTGAGGTGGCTTGGGCATCTGTTTCGGATGCCTCCGGAACGCCTTCCTGGGAAGGTGTTCCGGTCCCGTCCCACCGGGAGGAGACCCCGGGGAAGACCTAGGACACGCTGGAGGGACTATGTCTCCTGGTTGGCCTGGGAACGCCTCGGTGTCCTCCCGGAAGAGCTAGAGGAAGTGTCTGGGGAGAGGGAAGTCTGGGCATCCCTGCTTAGACTGCTGCCCCCGCGACCCAGCCCCGGATAAGCGGAAGATGATGGATGGATGGATGGATGGAATGGAGTCAAAATAAAGTTGTATCCCTCTAAAGTTCAGCCCTCTAATGTTTATAAGAGGTTTAGCATAAACAAGGTATTTTTTACTCTAGATAGGCTTAGATGCTAACAAGCTACAGTAATTAGCTAGCTTGGTGAACTAGCTAACGTTTTATCAAACGATTTGGGAGGAAGTTCAGTTAAAATAACATCTTTCCAAACAACTAAACTGTCTTAAGAAACCCCACTCTTGTTTTGTGGAGTCCAACCTAGAGAACAGCATAGACTCATCATACCATTTCTAAATGTATTATTTCTTACACAACCCAGTAAAGATATTTAGTGTGTTTGGAAAGTACACTGCTCAAAAAAAACATGAGAACATGTAATCAAAGTATAACACCAAATCAATTAAACTTCAGACAACTGCGCTTTCCTTATCCTTCCTGACTGATTCTTCTCTAGTTTTGCATTTTGCTAGTGTGCTTGTCACTACTGGTAGCATAAGGTGGTACCTGCAGCCCATTCAGGTTGCACCGGTAGTCCAGCTCCTCCAGGATGGCACAACCAAACATCCTGTTGCAAGGTAAACTGTGTCTCTCAGTACAGTCTCAAGAGCATGGATAAGATATCAGGAGAGGGGCCGTTACACAAAGGGGAGCTGGACAGGGACGTAGAAGGGCATCAACCCAGCAGTAAGATAACTCCGCCTTTGTGTGAGAAGGAACAGGAGAAACACTGCCCTACAAAATGACCTCCAGCGGGCTACTGGTGTGCATGTTTCTGACTAAAGTGTTAGAAACAGATTCCATGAGGGTGGCATGAGGCCCGACGTCCTCTAGTGGGACCTGTGCTCACAGCTCAGCACCATGTAGCTTGACTGGCATTCGCTAGAGAACACCAGAATTGTCAGGTCCGCCATTGGCGTCCAATTCTCTTCACAGAGAAAATTCACAAGTTCACACTGAGCATGTGACAGTCTAGAGACGCCATAGTGAACGTTATGCTCACTGTCACATCATCCAGTATGACCGGTTTGGTGGTGGGTCAGTGATGGTCTGGGGAGGCATATCGTTGGAGGGTCACACAGACCTCCATGTGCTAGCCAATGGTAACCTGACTGCTGTTAGGTACCGGGATGAAATCCTCAGACCCATCGTCAGAACTTACGCTGGTGCAGTGTGTCCTGGGTTCCTCCTGGTGCAGACCAATGCCAGGCCTCATGTAGTCAGAGTGTGTAAGTAGGTCCTGGCTGATGAAGGCATTGATGCCATTGACTGGCCATCACGTTCCCCAGACCGGACTCCAACAGAGAACCTCTGGGACGTTATGTATTGCTGCATCCGATGCTGCTAAGTATCGCCAAAGACTATCCAGGAGCTCACTGATGCCCTGACACAGGTCTTGGAGAAGATCCCCAGGACACCATCTGCCGTCTCATAAGGAGCATGCCCAGACTCTTGGGAGTGCATACAAGCATGTGGGTGCCTGAGTCACATGATGAGTTGCCATGATGAAATTCACTCAAGTTGGAACAGCCTGTGATTTCAATAGTTTACTTAGATTTTCAGTGAGTTTCAATCCCTCAATCGGTTGATTTAAATTTCCATTGACGTAATTTTGAATTACAGAATGTAGTGTAAATATTTTGAATTTCCTTCATCGAGATCCAGTGTGTGATTTGTGTTCCCTTAATTTTTTTGTGTAGGATATTTAAACATTTCATTTAATATTAAAAGTTCTAATTCTACTGTTTCATTAAATAAAAACATGAAGAGTAGTCTATAACAATGTTGACCAAGATTTTGTCAATATAATTTATGGTAAATAATCTTAGGGCCGTATACAAAGTGCCAAAAATCTGTAATTTCGTCATGATTGTCTCAACAAATGTTTAAAGTACAAATCTGAAAAGCATTTCAAAAGTTGTATCTTATGTAGTTTGAATGCAAGACTTCTTGGCCATGAAGGAGTAAATTCCGCCATGTGAATTCACAGGTTGGGTTATTTTACTGAGCAGCTGTTGACCTGAGCTTGTGTAATTCCCCAACAGTTTTATCGATATCATGGTTCCAGAGGACCTGCCGCAATGAGATGAAGGCAAACAGGCCCCATCAGGTGGGAGACTGTGCGATAATAAGGCAATTAAACCATGCCTGGACAGACAAAGTGGCTGCTAGACAGTAGAGCCATGGACAAATGTCATCTATCATCTGAAGCAGACATAATGTAATATGCCTAGTGCATAATTCTATGAAGTCATTATAAAATTAGTGGTTTGAAATTTGATTCTAATTTGTTGAAAGACGTGGTATTTGAAACCACACAAACGACATCTCTAGTTTTAATTGCGTTGATAACTGGTTTGTAACAGTAATTACACAACGCAGGGGTTGGCGTTACATGACCAAAATACTATGGCTAAGGGCTGTATCCAGGCACTACACTTTGCATTGTGTGTATCAACAGCCCTTAACTGTGGCCATGTAAAACACCCCATTGAGCTTTTCTGCTTAATGACATGTTAGAATTTATTCTCAAGCTCCATATTGTAGAATGGGTGCAAGAATACAGATTTTTATTAGATTCTCATTCTAAATTTATCAGCGGTCCTCATAGACAACCTCCACTCAGACAGCCTCCTGTTAAAAGATGAATTAATTTCAGAGCCATTGACATCCACTCTACATGTACTGGACCTCTTTACGCAGAACCTCATCCAATGCAAATGCAGGCTTTTAATGGAGGAGGCCAAGGACGATCATCCCCCTCTAATGACAACACTGTCACACATGCAAATATACAAGTACAAAGTTATGTGTAAACGGTTAGCTCTGAAGGAAAAGGGAAAGAGGGGCTAGTACTGCACAACAACATGCCACCTTGATACCTTGTTCAAGTTGTCACACATGACGGATGGCTCTATTTACACCAGCACATGTCAGCAGGCCTGAGAGAGGCTTGCTGCCTTGTCTTAGTTGACAATGGCAGAGGTAAATACATAACTCAAATTATGAATTCCCAAAATAGAGGACAAACGTAAATTTATCTTTTAGGTAAAGAATGAGAGAGGTAGGCCGATGAATAGGCAAGAGCTGTACTTATCTATATTTCCTTTTGTACTTGACATGCCGCCATAAATTCAGAGCTCAACTGACAAAACCAACTGATATCTCCTGAGAGGGAGACGCTGTACTATCTACAACCACTGTGATAACTATTTGACCCTACTGGCCATCTAAAAGAATGATCTAGCCTTACGTCATAGTCTCTCACAACCGCCTGGGATTGTCTGCAATATCAAGTGGCAAAGAATAATTGTGAATTAAAACTTTTTTCAGGGTGATAGTTCATTTAAAAAGAAATGAAAAAAAATTCAAATATGAAATACTGTAATGTAAAATGTATTTTATGTTGGTAAATACTTGTAATAAAAAACTGATATATGCTGCTTACATAAGCATTTAACCAACATTCTGCAAACTGCAAAAAAATAAATAAGGGAAAACGTAATCACCGTATAACGCCAAATTTATTAAACTGCAGTGCTATCCATCTGTCCAGTTAGGAAGCATAAGCGATTGTGAATCAGTGTCACCTGTTTTGGTGCAAATGAAAGTGAAACAGGTGCACTGGAGAGGCAACACCAAGACAAACACCCAAAAGGGAATGGTTTTGCAGGTGGTGACCACAGACAATTGCTCTCTCTTTATGCTTCCTGACTAATTCTTCCCTAGTTTCGCGTTTTGTTAGTGTCCTTGTCACTACTAGTAGCATGAGGTGGTACCTGCAGCCCATTCAGTTTGCACAGGTAGTCCAGCTCCTCCAGGATGGAGGAAAGGGTCTGAATACTTTTTCAAGAGACTGCAGACACCTCATTTCATAAAAACTAAAATAAGTAGTGAAGCATCACAATGCAACAAGCCTATGATTAATTGTGGCTTGCTTCCCTTTTGCAGCATTTCTTTAGGCATGGTAGCTTAATTGCTTAGCCATAACCTATACAAAGCAAAAGGAAAGCTACTTCCTTTTGATCTAATTATTAGTGTCGTTATGGATATACTGAAATGGCCTTTATTAGCATTTTTGTCATAGGTGGCTTTATTAACAGAGTCATAGGTGGCTATAGCGGCTGGTGAGTTGAAAGGTGTCAGTAGCACTGAAAGAATGCCCTCAATCAGGAGAATAGTGCATTTGATTTACCTGTCCACCAACTCTGCACTGTTTCAGCTATTTACATTTCAGCCAGGATTCCAATAGCTACAAGAATGAAATGTGAAAAATGCAGAATAGCCTCCAATACCAAAATGCACCACACTTTCCGAGGCTACACACCTGCTGGACCCACACCACACTGATGGTTCAGGTGGACATTTGGGGGCTAAATGCATGCATAGATGCCTATAGCATAGAGATTTTCACAAAGAGACAAAGTACTCTGTGAGCTTGCTGATATGCCAGTGGAGTGTTCCCAGAGCCTATATGCCTACAGTATGAGACTATAATTTGTTCATTTATAATTTAAATATTTTAATAAAGAAACATATTGTTAGATTACAGGTCAAACTCTAAGACATTCTCCTTCATCTCAAATGAATCAAACTAAGTCTGAGAGGCATCAGTGCTCACCACCACAGTGGATTAATAGGAAAATGGCCACACTTTCAGACATTTGTAAACTTCATTAATGATAAATAATAAAAAATCAAATTAACTATTACAGCAAACAACAACTATAAAATGAAATTAAAATTAAATAAGTTTGAAAATACGAACGAATACAAAGAAGTTGGCCTGGCTTAAATAGCCATGTCCGACTAGCAGGAAAATATGTAACAACAATGAAACAAAACAGTGTACTCTTCCAGTTCTTTTAACATCAGTACATTTTCACAGATTGCCCTCCACATCTGAACAATCAAGAATAGATGATACCAATGTATAGCCTCCTTTTTCTCACTCCGGCAGCAGCCAGCAGCAGGTGATCACGTGCATACGATTTCAGTTTAAATTGACAGAAAGATGGTCATATGTTGTGCCATGACCCTGCCACAACATATGACCATTTTTGATGCCAAAAGAAATATATGGTGCCCAGACAGCAAAGCCAAAAGAGGACTGTCCCACTATGTGCTTCTACATCAGCTTTGATTGTTCTTTTTGGGTTTAGGATGGGTATTTGAATCTGGTGTTAAAAGTGTTTTAGAAATACATTTGATAGTGCTTTGGAGTAAACGCATGTCAATGCAAAGCTGGCTCCCTAAAGCAAAGTGGACTCTCACCTCTCATGATGTGGCGGACCACCTTGACTGAGCCTCCCCTCAGGTTGAGGATCTGATGTACCCGCTGCTGCAGCTGAGGAAAACAGGAAAGGACAGAAGGGGTAATGACTGGTACCGAATGAAAGGACAGAAGGGGTTATGACTGGTCCTGAATGAAGGGCATAGCTAGCTGGTACAGAACCCATATAGCTTTCAACAACATGGTATTGGGTTGTACATGTCCATACTTGTAAAATGAAATCTTCACTATACAAAAGGATAACCATGGCCAATGTTTCAGTGTCAATTTTATACACGACATCTCAGTCAAACCATCTTATTTTTTAGGAATCTAAAATCATGATTTAGTCAAACAATCCTCATGGTTCCTGTCATGAGTGTCTGCCTGCCTATGGAACTGCTTAGTGGAATCTGCAGATGTGGCACGAGCAAGCAACTCTTCCTTCTCCTGTCCCAACAGAAAAAATACATTCTCCTTCATCTGAAAAAACAATTGCAGGCTATCCTGTTATCCCAGTAGGGTTTTTCAGCTTCCTGTAGTGTGCTTGGAATTTCTTAACCATCAAATCTCAGCTCTGTAGCAACCATTTCCCAAAACCAGCACTTGACGTGGAAAAGCTGTCTTTATCCAAGTAGGTCCATTAGACCGGGTGTCACGGCCCTACAACTGCACAGGCTACTGTATGAAATAAATAAGCCCCTCTATCTGAGGAGCTGGGTCTGCAGGCATTTGATCCAGCACTGATTCAAACCTAATCTTTCAAGGTCTTGTCCAGTCGGCCTAACAGATGTGTAGGTTAAAATGTGTTAAGAGTGGAACTGGGTCTGAGGTCTGCACTCCAAGTAGCTCTTATTGCAACATTAAAACCAAAACCTTGTCTTTATTCAATCATCAACTGCACTAATTGAATTAATGAGGCTGGATTGAATGGAAAGCATAGTGTCTTTCAGGCACTTGGAACAATTATTTAGAACAAGAGGAAGAGGATGCATTTCTGGTAATATGCTACCAGTACAGTAAGAATCCTATTAATGTCCCCTTTTAAACACAAACTCTAAATAAATTAGTGTAAGGTCACATTGGTTTCATGTTGGGATATGTCTAAGAAAAGAAAAAAACTAAAATATGTTGCTTGTGTTAAATATTCAACCTCTGCGATGGAAGCTCCCAGTTTACACAGATTAAGAAATTGCCCTAACAAGCACAGAGAAACACTGCAAGAGAACCTGTTTCAGTGAGGTGTAAAACTGAAGCTTGGGAGGAAACAACTTAAGAATAGCTCAAGAAAAAATATGTGAATGTCCTACAGCGACCCAATTAAATCTGTGAACATTGGACATTCATTCAATCAATCTGAACAACATAGAGCATTGGTCTTCAACCATCTCCTGGGGACCCCCCAGCCATCTCAGTTTAGTTTTTGCCCTGAAATAGCTCACCTGATTCAACACGTAAGGGCTTGTTAATTAGTTAATACGTGGATTCAGGTGTGCTAGCTCTTGGATACATCTAATAGATACAATGGCTGACCTAGAGCAAATCTGACAAGAATTGGCCAAAATCATTTTGACACTGTGTGCAAAGCTGGTACCACCCTGAAAAGACTTTAAGGTGTTTTTACATCAAAACAAAATATTAATGTGTGTAAATACTTATAGAAGAAACATTTAAAATTTCCCAAAATACATTACAAATATTTCCCAAAATATTAATATATTGTGGAGACCGTAGGTCTTTTTCAGGTGTAAATCTGACAATGATCCTACCTGGGAAATCCCAGAGTTGCTGATCTCCACCATAATGTAACAGAGCAACTGGAGGACAAACAACCCAGCGTCCAATCTCCGTAGGTAGAACTCATCCTCCATCACATCATCCAGGATCTCACCACGTTTAACCATTTCCTACAGACACAGGACAAAAACAAAGGCAAAAACTATATAAATTCAAGTGTTGTTTCTCAACCTTTGAAAATGCAATTTTATATATCGATCAAGTCAACAGACAAAACAATTGATTAAAAAGAAGCAGCCAGGCGGTCTGCTCTGCTGCCCCTGCTCGCATGGAACGCTGCATAGTTATCCGTCTTAACAAATCTGTCCGTATGCCAATAGCGTATGGCAGTCAATACACACAACAGCCACATTAATCATCTTTATGATGCCTGCAAACAGACAGAAGACTCCAGTTTGTGGTGCCCAACTCCTAACAATACCATCTTGATAGCTGACCAGGACTGCAACAGAACTTTGATGTGCATGTTAGCCGTCAACCTACTGCCAGCCCAGGTGGGGAACATGACAGCTGGCACAGACATGGGCCCGCCCCCAAAGGACTAAATCTCTTTCAAGGGATATTATGGTATCTGAAGACACCACCGAGAGAGGCATCATGTTGGCATGAAGAAAAAGCAGTCCCTGTTGCTCAAGCAGTCGAACACAAGGGCAACTAAAAAGAATATTAAACCAGAATCTATACGAACAAATAGTTCATTCTTTAAAGAGGTTTGCGTCTGTGATGACATCAAACTCTTCTTCAAAAGTAGCGCTAGAGGGTAAGACTGTGCTTGACATTAAAATACCAAAGCCTGTCTGAGAGCATTACTACTCTGAACAGCTCAATCTCTATAAAAGCAAATACTATCAAGATACTTTATATTCAGCCTGAGCTAATTTAAAATGCTCATTTTAAAATATATTTAGGATGCCTCAATCAGATACCAAAACCCTCAGAACAATTCTGAAAATATCATAAGCATTTGCGACTCAAGCTCATTTAGAAGCAAAACAATACCAATGACTAAAAATAGATGTATTTAAAATACATTATAAAGTAAATTCCAAAAAGTAAATCAATTCCAAAAAAGTAAAGACAGGGTCTAAATCACATATTTACATGTAGCTGTAATAAAGGGTCCTCCGTCCACTTAATTTTGGTTATCCTAACTGGGAACATTCCCCCTAGGATGGGAAACCAGTAGAGGAACTGTAGGTAGCTAGACTACTCTTTGCAACCTGGCTGCAGTCAGAAGATACCTGACTAACCTGTCAGGGGCTGCAGCAGTAATTACTTGTCGGCGCTAATCAATTTCACGGCAACTTAGCAAAGTCTTCACTCTCTGATACAAATCTGTCTCCCTTGGCCTCCCCATCTCAAATGCAGTTTTGAGATTCACAGTGCTTTTCTTAACTCAACCTTTAAATGTAAGACGAGATGAGTTTAATCGTATACAGACAAGAGCCACTGCTGGGCTCTGGGTATTGAGGTCAGTCTGAGACACGTTTTTATTTGCGTAATCAATCTGCAGGCACATCCTTATTATTACCACCACCAGGAAACTGGGAGGCAGGGGGGGATAAGCAGCTCATTAAACTCAGGTCTGGAGGACTCATCAGATGCAGTAAAGTGTACTCCTGTGGAATATCTGGTCATAATATGTTGCACAGAGGAAAACATTTTGCTTACCCCCAAAAGAAAACTAACGAGAACAGAGTGATAAAAACAGAAGTGCTGATGGCAGCCAGTTGTACAAGGGAAGTGGAGGGGGCACATGACACAGCAGGACTGAAATAATCCCAGCTGGATACATATAGACTTTTCTTCAATCTGTAACCAAACGACATTAACTTTTGGGACGATGTAGTAGCAGTGTTCTTGTGAAGACAGCACATCTTTGGTCATACTCGCACTCAAAACTATTGAAGACTGTCAGGTAATCACCCTCTTTGATAATATAAGGGTTAAAAATAGCAGATTTTGAGACTGATGCGAGACAAATTAAAAGGTATGGGTTGCATCAATGCTCAGGCTCAATGACTTAGTGCTTTTTGGGTTCGACTTCTGTAGTTCACCAACAGACAAGTTGCCATCATCCCTCCCACTCATTGGGCAACTTTTAAAATAAATGCTGTTCAAATGATTAAAACACTGAATTAAACAGGACACAGAGGTTGATGATTAGGAATATTTCAGAAATACACTGATGTCAAGCAAACTAAAACCAAATGACCACTTCAAATTATTTAGGTATCATATAACGCATACTTATTTAGAGTGTGAGCTTTTGTTTACATTGTTGTGCAATTACAAGTTACGTCTTATACCCAGGACTGTTCTGATTTAGCCTATATTTGTGCTAAGGAATGTAACTATAGCACATGCAGTTACGGTAAATGCATGTCTGACTCATTGATAGGCACAGAAAGTTTTAATCTGGAGTTGGGATTTGCCTTGTTTTGTAAATGCCATATTTTGTAAATTAGACAGTCAAGTTGGCAATCGAACAGATTATGCCAACCTGACAAAAGATTGTGACTGAAATGTAGGCATTAAAACAACAGTAATAGCATGATGGCAGGGAGGCACAGCAAACAAAACCATTAAAGTTGATTGTAATTGATTTCATTTCTCAACTTTAAGAAAATACTTTATAGTTGAAGACTTCCTTGAGTTAAGCGTGTAGTGAAATTACTCTGCCAACTTGAGAGGTGTGTGTGGTCACTTATACCTTTCACTAAATCCCATTTTTTCATGTGTCACCTATGCAAAATGTTCCAGGAATATTCTAAGTCACATTACTGTATGAATCCAGCATATTCCAAATTCATTACAAAAAATACAGCAAAAAGTCATGTAAAAGTAGCATGGAATCCAAACCCTGTCCATACTCTCTGGTGTCAGGTGAACTGCTGTCCTCACCTCTAAACGGTTTCCTTTCAATTGCTACAATGGTATGCACATACTTTGCATAATTTCTCCCATAAAAAAATATTAAAATGTTGAGCTATCAAAAAAGGTCAAAAGACTGTAAGGGGGTTAAATTTATATTATGTTCACCTGCCCTCTCCTGTGGAGAAGAGGTGACACCTCTCTTATCAGGCTTCTTCGATCTTTCTCAGTGAGCACCACACAGCTAGCAGACTTGTCTGGGCCTTTCCATTCTCTAGGAACACCAGGCATCAGACTGACAACACTGTAACCTGAGGCCAATCTGATCTTATTGGACATCACTTAACAAAGCAGAAAGACTCCACAACAGAGAGACATCTTCCCTTCACACATCAGTATATTCGGAGCAGGTCCATGCAGCAGCATTGGTGAGGATCTTCATGTAATGGCTTAAGGCACTGATTTTTAACTAAGAATTCCAGAAGATAAGCAGGGCAAGACCTTGGGAGTCCCTGGATGAGACAAGGCTGCTAGAAATAGTTTTGAGGGCCAGTAATGGGCACTGGTCACACTGGTCTAGATCAAATCCCAAAACCCCAAGGGTAGCGAATGTGCTATTTTTTTATGGGATGTTGAACATTTGTCCTGACACTAGAGTCACAAAAACAATCCAATGAGCAATCGTAAGAGTGCTAAGACCACTGTCCGGACAAATGAGCTTTATTTTCCGCTAAGGTAAAAACGGAGGCTGTAAGTAGCAGACGGGGTGAAGGGTCCTTACGTGTTTCTCTCCTTCTATCCTCTTGTCAGCCTGCTGAACAGCCTCCAGATATTTAAAATGCAGCTCCATCAGTCGATCAACCTGTAGGACAGAGTGACAAGACAGACAATGCAAGGAGCTACACAGATAAAACACATTCAGACGGCCAGAGGCAAGCGTGTAGTATTTCCACGGCCGTGTGTGTGTAGCACCACTCAGGAGACAGAGGGACAGTTACCTTTGTCATTGGCGGTAAATAACGGAAACGTCCCACCACGGACATTATCAATATTTTAGTCCAATCACAGTGACCAATCAAAAGGTTGATATGTACCACCTCAAGCATACCAGGAAGCCTGATCAGTGAACTAAAGTCTTCTAATGTGCATTTTAACAGATGTTGCTGTGGAAATGGGCTCCCAGTGGTGGATCAGTGAAGAGCTCACCTTCTCACAGTCATTTTCTGTGAACTTGCTGAGGAGCCTTGTCCTCTGCTGGGCTTTCAGGTTCCTCAAGCAAGAAGCTATGATGGAACATACGTGTTCTGAAAAGAGAAGAGAACAATATCAGGCTCACTAACAGTAAAAGCATCACCACAGTAGCCTCAGCTACATCTTCAAAGAAGAGTTAAAAGAAATTCCCGGTCTACTGAATACACAATGACGGAAGCTAATACGATATTGTGAAAATAATGTGCATTGAAGCCATGAACTACTGCAACATTCCTATTGCAATATCAGATCACAGTCTGGCGGTGTCAGCAATAGAATAATATAAAGCCAAATATCATGATTAGAATCACAATATGGTGAAGCCCAGAAGGGAGCAACTTTGAATGTTGGTAAAGACCTTGGTGTCATGCCATGTCAACTGGCCATAAGGTGGAACTATGAAAAGCCGTAGAAAGTGGTAACCTATATCCCCTTACACCCCTCACTCCATAGGACGAAAAGACGTTAAAATGATAGACTCTCCTCAAGGAAACAGATCTGCCTTAAACCAAAAATGTCTGCAATAATGGATTTTCCACTATTTACAAATTAGTGAAAATAAAAAGTATGTATATTTTGACTATGGTGGGTACAACATTTTGTCTGCGGCACCAGATATTCTGTTTGGTAATCGCACCAAACAGAGAGCTAGACTACTTAACAGACTTACATAGTGCATGGGCTAGATACATTTTTAGAAGACGAGTAAGAGAGAACTGTTTTATTTCTCCACAGGAGACGGGGAGAAAAGTAACCATCTCCTGTGTGGCAGTCTGCATCTCTAACCACCACACTATTTAACAACGGGCAGTCAGTCAGTCACTCATTAACTCAGAGACAATGGCTCTTCTTGGCTGGTTCCACTTACAGCACCCAGTCTGGTAGAAATATATAAATCAATATGGGGCCTTGGCAAAACCCTCTTGCATTGGTTCTGGTTTAAGGTAAAGGTACAGTTGCATAAGTGTACATTTGCATTAAGATAAAGGACCATGGGCTACACTCATGTAATGCCATGCCAGCACTACTCGCTTTGTACTACCCTGACACTGCCTTGCAAAGTCTGAAACCTCACTGCTGCTATCCAGGCATTTCAGTTACACATGCACCTTACACATTCAGTTACACATGCACCTTACACATTCAAATACACATGCACCTTACACATTCAGTTACACATGCACCTTACACATTCAGTTACACATGCACCTTACACATTCAAATACACATGCACCTTACACATTCAGTTACACATGCACCTTACACATTCAAATACACATGCACCTTACACATTCAAATACACATGCACCTTACACATTCAAATACACATGCACCTTACACATTCAAATACACATGCACCTTACACATTCAAATACACATGCACCTTACACATTCAAAATACACATGCACCTTACACATTCAAATGCACATGCACCTTACACATTCAATTTGTCCCTTTGCACATTTAGAATTGCCATCGTACTTGCATTTTTACAGACGTTACACACACGTCTATCTCGGGGACCTCATTGCTGCTATCTCTGCATCCCGGTTGCACATGCTACTTTACTCCTTCAATTTGCCTCAACTGCACATCTATAATGCCATTTAGAATTGCCATTTATGCCTGTACAACTATTATCCCACTTGTAACTTACATTTTCTTCCCTCCTCTATTTGCCTGAATTGCACATCTAGCATTGCCATTTGTACTGCATTTGCCGTCATTGCACATCTACACATTCCACTTGTAATATATATATACTTAATACTTGCAAATTGTAGATTTTTCTGCCTTTTCGATTTGCACTTCTGGTTAGATGCTAACTGCATTGCGTTGTACTGTACTTGTTCAATGACAAGAAAGTTATAGTAAAGGTACTATAACAAGCAAACGAAAGAGCAAACTTTGAAAGTCCACATATCTCACATTATCATATCATGTACATTATGGGTGGGAACGGCCTGGGACCTCACAATATCACATTAGCACAATACACTTGGACTATTGGAATTCTTACTCGGACACAGTTCAGAATGTGGTTATTTAACAAATAGCAGCAAATAAGAAAATAAAACAGTCAAGTAATTTTACAAATTAACACTTCAATACAAACATTACAGCATAGACGAAAACAAATGCATATGATGAGCAAGTTTTCCTAAATATATTTCTTTCTTAAAACAAGTAATGTGGTACATTGCTGTTCAATGTCCAAATTCTTGGTTTAGTCTAAGCCAAAAATACTACATATTTCAGACATTTTTAGCTGCCCCTAAAAGGTGGTTGTCGTGGTAACAACTTGTATCTGTGGGAGACGGTCTTCAACTGATGCTCTCTAGTTGAAACCTGACTATACTGGAACTAATTTGACGTTTTTGCGAGCAATTGCAGTTTAAATTCTAACATTGAAAAACACCAAGAATTTGAATAAAACTACATAAATAGAAACATTAAACAAGTAGGTTTTTAGGTAAAAGGTCTCAAACTGGCAATTAATCTTTCAACAATCCACTCTAGGACAGTATTTTTATGTCCCCATGAAAGGGTGACAACTGCACTGTCAAGGCCAGTGTGACAACCTGCCTGCATGGCTGGTGAAATAATCATTCTACCTGCCAATGGTACAATCAACCTGCATTTCATGGTTATAAAAAGGAACAATAGTCTGCTATCACGTATATTCCTAAGGCACATGACTGACATGGCATCTATAAACAAGTTTTCTAAAAGTTTTTATACCTTGTATGTCAAACAAAATGGTGACTATTAACAACTAATAAAGGTCACTTTTGGCATGCCCGTCTGTTTGAGATGGCTGAGCTGAGCTCACGTGTTCTCCAAACTTATGTTCCAAACAGGTTTTGCCTATGTTTCAGATGAGAGCATTATGCACTGTATATTTTTTTGGCATCTTATTAGCTTCATAAATGTTCAGTGACACTAACAACTACAATTGCATACTCAAAGCCTATGATCAAAACACCCCTGATGGAGCACCTTCCAAGCAATCTGACTGAATACCTTTCATGGCCTAAAATAGAGGGATAATTGATACATAAAATTGTTTTCATTGGTTAAACCAATATGGACACAAACACCCTTAAATAAAAGCTGAGAATCTATACTTTAATCAAATTAATAATAATTGTTTGATTTCATGTCAAAGCCTTTAAAGGATATAGCCAAAAGAAGAAAAACATCTACACTGGATACTGTAAAGCAGACACCTTTGTTCTGAAAACGAACTAAACACGTTTTAAACAATGCTGCCTCTTCTTGGTAATTTGCTATTACCAAGAAGAGCTAAGTATGACAAATCTCACCAGAGAGAAAAGAAAATAGCAATGAAATTTAAAATTCACTTTATTAGAGGCTGGCTGTAATGCTCCACAACCATTACGCTTCTCATTGAATTGAATTTCTGTGGGTGCCTCTACAAAAAGCCTTCTGTAGAGGCACTGTGGCCATTTAATAAGCCTGGATTCCTAAACCTCTGGTTAACTGAAGTAATAAGTGAGAAAAAGTTGGTCATACTAGTGCTTTTGTTACCAAACACCAAACGCACCCGTACTCTGTGGTTGAGAATACAGGGTTTCAGCACCTTCTAGGCTGCTAGACCCACCTAATAAACATGTAGTAACCACACTATAACATCATAAAACAATGTTTGCATATTGCACTTTATTTTAGATCAGTCATTACAGTCATTATATATTCTTAGGATAAATGCGGAATCTTTGGCTAACAAAAACGATCTTCCATAACTCATTGCAATACATTTCTGCACAGTGCCGTGACCCTGAAACCACAATACACACTGTGGGTTAGGTATACGGTTTCAGCCCTAGTATTTCTCCTGAATGTTGACTACCATTGTAATCTAATGTCAAGTGGACGGCCCATCTACAGTGACATGAGGCACGCAACTTCCAGCGACACTACTTTGCCAACACAACCAGAGAGGTAATTGCAGTCAGCACCTTGCCGCCACTATGGGAAGTTATTGATCGCTCCAGGGCACTCCCCGAATACAGAATATAATACACAGCAAATTTAGGGGTAGCTGACATTGGGTGCATAGGATCGATGGAGATTAAGACACACCATCCGGTGAGGGGGCGTTGTTAGATTACTGATGTCAGGGAGACGCTGCCTTCACCTCGCGCTTTACGCAGTTCACCACAAATAACAACATGTTTGATTTTCAGTAATTGCACAAAGCACCTGTCTACCCAAACATGGTTGGTCTACTATTTAGGGGGTATGTTAGGCGAAATGCTTTCAAAGACATGGATTGTCTTCATTAACCATTTTTCTAGTGTACTAATGCTCCAAGTGCCAATGTAATTACTGCAGGAAAAAGGGTGAATGTGCTTAATTAGTGAATTATGGCTGATTAAATCTATTGTCAATAATTTATCCAACTCTCTCCTTGACACGATTCAATAAAACATCACAAAAACCAGTTTTAATCAGTAAGTCAAATACAGCTCCCTGTGCACACTAACAAGCCATTAGCCAAACAAAATGTCTGTCAGTTAACTTAAATTCAGATTAATGTGTGTTAATAGACTTGTGTAACTGGTAAAGAAAATAGCTGACAAAGACTGATAGCACCAGAGCAGGTGATATACGCAAATTACCCCATGAACATCACTTTTACTCAGCCAACTACAAGCAAACCACTAAAGAGCACAAAAGCACAATGTTATATCAAATAGTGACAAGACTCATACCAAAGGAGCATGTAATGACAACGGTATAACCCCATATCACAATATGGCAAAGACAAAATGGCCAAATGTTAATTAAACAATGCAAAACCTTTTTAGTTGAAAATCTATTTGCGTTTTCAAAGGAACATCACAAGAATTGAAGATCAGATCACAGTATTGGCCTTGTGTGTCTCACTAACTGATAGACCAGCAAGTTGTTGCTCCTAGTGGTTTCTCAGTGAGTTATCAAAAGCAGTATCATGCTTGACAAGCTGTAAAGGGAAAATACATGTGGACATTAGTTTTTCCAGTCTCCCAACATAACTGAGTCCTTGGACGTGTTCCGGATATAATGATGTACCACAGCAATATTTCTGAAATATCACATCAAGAAAGTTTGACCAATTATATCATTTGCTGATTTAGCCTGCAGTCTGACCTAAAAATGAATGAAGTCATCAGTCATGTCATGTGGCAATTATTGGCCTGTGTTATGCAGAGTGCTGGATCACACCAGTGGGCAGATATGGGTTTCTTTGTTCAATAGAGCCATTGGTCTCATCAATGTTCCTATATCCACTAAGGCATCGCAGAATAGGTTGGCTTATTTTCTCTGGCTTTCTAAAGACTACAGCTTGATGGGAGTCCTGTTCTCAACCTGGAAGGTAGGGTTTTGAAAACGGGGCGCTCTAGAGAGCTCGCTAGTCTTTTTGAGCAAAACAATCATTGCTTCTGATGATTCCCTTATTACAACAAGAGCTGGACATCACTATGAATTCTAGATTTTGTGATTTGCTCATAAACAGGAAACGCAGATGGCCCATTTCAACCAGTCAAATGCATAAACTCTCATATTGGCATTGCTTGAGGAAATAAAAAAATTGTTATGGCAACATGTTATGTTAAAACCATATAAAGAAATTTCAATAATACAGGCAAATGGCGCAGCTGTGACATTTCTCTTGACTTGGTTTGTGATGGGAGGACCGGCATGTTGCACATCGCCGGTAGAACTGATCAGAGAACATGTACATACACACCACCTCCTAATCTCTAGTGCACGCAACTGCAGCAGAGAATGACAACCTTAAATGCTTTTCATATTGCAGCCCCTGCAGCACAGAGTGGCGGACAAGTGAAAAACATTAACGAGGAAGAAAAACCAGCCTGTGGCGAATAGACTCAGTCAAGCGTGGGGATCATAGTCATGGGAGAGGAACTTCAAGCAACTTCATGTTCTAGTCCAATGGAACCACAACAAGGATGACCCAGTTTGACCAAAAACATTATATTGGGATAGTATTTCTAACAACATTTCACTATTGTAAATGACAGTATTACATTATTGTGTGATAGTCAGTCGTATATTTCCAGTACTGTTCCTTTAAAGCTTGCTCTTTATCTCTTAAACAGTTAGCCAAATAATTTCCAGCAGTATTATTTACAGTACTGATCAAAACTTGATCTCATAGCTCTCTTCTCCCTCTGTAGCAGAGATATGTTGAGGAACGTTTGGAAAAATCTAATGACAATAAAATGAAAGTACAAAAACGATATAAAGATTAGTGACCATCAACACATCTACAATACAGACCAAAATGGCACCTTAGTAGTATAATAATATCTTGTTATGCAGCTAGCAATTACCAACAATAACTACTGCTAGATTAGAAGCAGTGTGGTACTGATCACAAAAAACTTTCACCACTGTTCCCATTATTAGCTTGCAAAACATAATCCCCCACCAGCAGTAAATGTAGAATGTTATACATTTACCTCTTTAGGACAGGGAAAACAAAGTGCAGAAAGATTAGCTATTTTGCATAACCCCACAATACCATTAGACATAATACCATTAGAAGTGTTCATCACTGAAAAATATAAATGACTGTTTGAAACCATTTCAAGCATAATCAAAGAGAGAAGTACTTGAGAATTGTTGAGATCTCTTATTTTACAGTTAATGTAAATTATCCAAAAAACCATAATATAAAGAAACATTTTCACATGGTGTAGCTGTATTATTATTATTCATCGTTACAAAGGTTATTTTTCCAATCATCATTTTCCAATTCTTCCTTATTAACACAGTTACGGGTAAATCTATATTAATTAAATCCCTTTTTGACAAAATCAATGAAACCATCCATCCATATTCATCTATTGTTGAAGTAATGCCTTCATTAAAATTAGTTTTTCTTTTTTGATTAAAAAAAAAAGGCATCTGGCATTGCGGCCAAATAACTCCACCTTTGACTCAATGGTCCAGAGCACGTTGGTCCAGTAATCTTTACCCAGGTTTTGACTGGGAACTATCACTGTTGATATAAGAGGCGAAGACATGACAGCAGAGACATGGCAGACGTCCACTCCACCAACCATGGACGCTTCTGTGCTAATTACCACCACAGTCTGACAGACCCAAGGCACTTTTGGAATGCCAGTAACAAAAAGTAAAGTCACAATAGCACAGCAACACTACAAGGTTGTTCAAATGCCCAACACAAAAATATATACATTTGAGATCATCTGCCATTCAGGAGACCAACAGAAGATATATAAAGACAAAAAATTCAAATGTATTACTTGAATTCCCACCAAAACCCTTCAAAAATAATTAATTATTTGACAGTTCCAGTGAAATGGTGTGTGCTGTTATTCAGCACATTTTCAATTGATAGTTTATCTTCATCTACTGTCCAACTTCAGTATTTATTTTAATTGTTATCCTCTTAATTTCAATTAAAATTGCTAACAGAACTTAAAAACGTATGATTCATGACATTCTGCAAAGATCCTCTGCAATACTTCTCATAACATCTTAGCTAATTATCTTATTATGTATGCAAATGGTTTCCTGACATTTCCAAGCCATTGGGTCTCAGTATATTTTCAGAGGCGATTTCATGGGGATCAATCTCTCCACTTATACTAGAGAAAGAAATATTTAGAGAGTCCTTGGCCTCTTAAATACTTAAACTCTCATTTGTAACAGCTGATACTAATTAATCTTTGACTGCATTGTGTTATTCTTGACAGCCACTTTTCATCCTCCATTTTTCAATTACTAAAGCAAAGGAGGAAACAGTCACATATACTGTCACATACTATGATAAATCTTATGGTAATGTGGAAATACTACGCCACTGAAGCAATAACAGAAGTATTCTATTAATGATAATGCTGTATCATTCAGGAATGGTGCAAATATAATTAAGACTATTTATAATTGGTTTCCATGCAAAATTATGAATAAAACGCAAAAGGCTATAAGGAAACAAATATAACGACTACTTCGCATCAACTTCAGTAAATAAGCCTTTTAGGTCAAGAAATCATGCAATGCATGTAAATGGTTACTATAGACCAAGTCTACACAACTAGCTTGAGTACATTATTTCATAGCCTACAAGTCCTGCACAAGCCCACAATTACTCGAAGCATTAAAAGCTGCACACAACCCAGCAGCATAACCATACTTCATGCCTGTCTGACTTGGCTGTGACTAGTGGGAGGTCCATCAGAGGCAGCACCAGGGGGATAAGCTTTAGCAGGCCCTGTTATCTCAGGCTTCCTATTCTGCTGTTTCTGCAGGTCTCGGGTTAATTAATTCCGTCCCCCAGATGAAGGAGACAGAAAGGAAGCCAATTTGTTCACCTTGGGTAGGCTGTCCAGACCTATGAAATAATTAATGAGGGGGAAATGTTTTCCTGTTGGTCGACCACATCATCAAAATGGGGATGGGGAGAGGTGGCTGATTGCTGCTTTCATTTTTTGTAATTTATTTATTTCAGAACATACTTTTTTTTTTTTTGGACAGAGATTTTCTGAAGGCTAGATTACATAAAAAAACAGACAAAAACACCATGAAACAAACTAATTGGTAAAATTGTGTTTGGGCTACAGGAATTGGACAAATGTGTTTGTCACAAGGAAATCAGACAAAGACATAATATAACTGTTTATCAAGGAAATGTGGAGTATACAGAAATGAGCAAACCTTCATGTTCTTTGTCCGCAGTCCCAGCTTTCCTCATCTTTTTAGGTGTTTTCATGAACAAGGGGAAGATGGTCCTCAGACCCAGGATGTCCACAAACTTGTGGCAGTTGTCAGACCCCTCCAGGCCAATCATGCCATGGTCTAAGACCTTCAGAGCGCTGGTACGAGACATTTTCTTTTCCCTGGGAAGAGGCACATAAATGATCTCATGCAAACAGCTCTCTCAAAGTAAAGGTATGTTGCAAGGTCATGGTCTGCTGCCAGGCACACAGATTAAGGAACCTAGCGATACGGTTTCCCTTTCCCAAATAACTTTTCTTTAGGATAACTCCTTGCTAGAAATAGTTCATCCCTACATAACCAATTCCGAAATACACTTCTCTAAAGGAGAATTTAGCTTTACCATTTAATCAATACACAGAACTCCCAAGATTCCATGCCTACTAATGAGTTGAGGGGGTGGATTTTGGAACATGTCAATGTACAAACATCATGCCTAAGATGGAACGTAACTTATGATTGCATCCTTCTAGGTTACTGGCAATAACAGCCGGGCACTATCAAGCCAAGACTGTGCAAAGCCGTCCCCAAGGCAAAGGGTGGCAACTTTGAAAAATCTAAATTATAAATATATTTAGATTTGTTTCCAATTTTTTTGGTTACTGCATAAGTTTTGTGTATTCACTATTATTCTATAATGTGGAAAACAGTAAGAAAGAAAGAAATACCATCTAATGATTCAATGATTTAAACTTTTGACCGAAACAGTATGTAAATGTGAACATTTTTCAGATTTATTTTGGTTTATTGTTATGGAATACTGTGTAGATTAACGAGGAAAAAATATATTTCATCCATCGAATAGTGTTAACAAACTAGAAAAATTTAAGTGGTCTGAGTATTTCCCATATGCATTGTACATTAACTAGCTGTACATTGAACTGCGTAGGGCAAATCACTAAAATCAATGTTTTAGCGACCACCCTGATATAAGCTGCATAAGCTAAGCTAGCTAACTTTAGCGACCCACATTAGTTGATGGATCCACCCTAGTTGATGGAAATCACTGGCCATGAAGAGCAGGGTTGAAGTCTTACAGTGACAAAACTTAAAGCAGCAATGTGATTTTCACAGAAGGGGCGTTTTGAAAGCTAGGATGCAACCGTAAGCTAAACGATTTACAGTGCTGGCATGGTGGATGGACGTGAACGCATGACAATTGATGTAGGGTCAAATTACCCTTTAAAAGAATGTTTTGCATTGCTATAATTAGATATGGATTTTAGTTTTAATCAGGGTGTCTGCCAGGTGTTGGCTTGATGATTAGAGGCTGTGCATGGAGTGTTTCATAAATGTCTGTAATGTCTCTTTATTGCTCTTTAAGGTCACTCCAGCACAACGTTTGTTGATTGATTCGACTGCCAGCTGAACAGACCCAGAGACGTGATGTGCGAACAAAGACATTTCTCACTGCTGCTACAGACTAGGGTGCATGTGTACCTTCTGATAAACTTTGTTGGCTGTTAAGGCTAACTTCAAAGATGTTAATGTACATATATCCAGACAGCCGACAACACATCACCAAACAGAATTAAAAGGGAAAGTTGATAATTAAAAAGCCCTACACACTGTGCACAAATCTAAACTGAACGCACAAACTAAGTTCTAAATTCAATTTAGATTTACATGTGGTTGAGATCTTTTTTGTTGTTGTTGCCGAAAATACAGATATTAAAACTGAGCTGTGTGTTGCAAGACCCATTTGGTAAGTATGTGTTAAACATCATGGTACCTACCTAAGCATGAGGTTCATGAGCTGCAGACCTTCTCCCCTGAGGAAGCGGTCTCGGTTGGCAGCCAACATCAGGCAGGAGCACAGGGCATCAAACAGGTTCTCCATCATCTCCTGCTCCTCTGCCGTGGCTGGGTTGTGGCGCTTGAACACCTGAAGAATGGAACCCAGTGCTACTGTCCATCACCAGAGAATTGACTTGGCCAGGAAAACTTACAATAAAATAACATTTTTGCTTGTTTGGCTAAACAGCATTTGAAGAGTAAGTGTAATTAAATTTTAGGCTGTATATGACAAACACCGTATGGTCAAAAGTATGTGGACACCCGATCATCACACCTGCAGTGGATGTAAAAAGTCCACACACCCCTGTGAAAATGGCAGGATTTGGTGATGTGAAAGAATGAGACAAAGATAAATCATGTCACAAACATTTTCCACTTTTAATGTGATCTATAATGGGAACAATTCAATTGAAAAACAAAGTGAAATGTTCGAGGGGGGAATGAAAAAAAAAAAAACTTACAATCACCTGGTTGCTTAAGGGTGCACACCCTCTTATAACTGGGGATGTGGCTGTGTTCAGAATTAACCAATCACATTCAAACTCTTGTTAAATAGAAGTCACTACACACCTGCCATCATTTAAAGTGACTCTGATTAATCACAAATAAAGTCCAGCTGTTCTAGTAGGATTTCCCCGACATTTTTCTCAGAGCAAAAGCCATGGTCTGCAGAGAGTTTCCAAAGCATCAGTGGGATCTCATTATGGAAAGATATCAGTCAGGTGAAGGGGTACAAAATAACTTCCAATGCATTAAATATACCACGAAACACAGTGAAGACAGTCATCATTAAGTGGAGAAAATATGGCACAACAGAGACATTACCAAAATTGATGAAAAGACATGAAGAAAACTGGTCAGGGAGGCTTCCAAGAGGCCTACAGCAACATTAAAGGAACTACAGGAATTTCTGGCAAGTACTGGCTGTGTGCTACATGTGATAACAATCTCCCGTATTCTTCATATGAATGGGCTATGGGGTAGGGTCGCAAGACGGAAGCCTTTTCTTACAAAGAAAAACATCCAAGCCCGGCTATAGTTTGCAAAAACAAACATCAAGTCCCCCAAAAGCAGAAGATGTGTTATGGTCTGATGAAACCAAGGTTGAACTTTTTGGCCATAATTCCAAAAGGTATGTTTGGCACAAAAACAACACTGCACATCACCCGAAGAACACCATACCCACAGCGAAGCATGTTGGTGGTAGCATCATGCTTTGGGGCTGTTTATCTTCATCTGGAACCGGGGCCTTAGTCAGGGTGGAGGGAATTATGAACAGTTCCAAATACCCAGCAATTTTGGCACAAAACCTTCAGGCGTCCGTTAGAAAGCTGAAGAAGTAGTTCACTTTTCAGATGACAACAACCCAAAGCACACATCCAAATCCACAAAAGCATGGCCTCACCAGAAGAAGATTAACGTTTTGGAATGGACCAGCCAGAGCCCAGTTCTGAATCCAATTGAACATCTGTGGGGTGATCTGAAGAGGGCTGCGCACAGGCGATATCCTCACAAGCTGACAGATTTGGAGCACTTTTGCAAAGAAGAGTGGGCAAATATTGCCACGTCAAGATGTGCCATGCTAATAGACTCCTACCCAAAAAAACTGAGTGCTGTAATAAATCAAAAGGTGCTTCAACAAAGTATTAGTTTAAGGGTGTGCACACTTATGTAACCAGGTTGTGAGTTTTTTATTTTTCCCCCTCAAAGATTTCAGTTTGGTTTTAAATTGAATTGTTCACGATATACGTCACATTAAAGGTGGAAAAAGTTCTCACATGATTTATCTTTGTCAGATTTTTTTACATTACAAGAACCTGGCATTTTAACAGGTGTTCAGACTTTTATATCCACTGTACATGACCTTTTTGAATATGCCAATCTAAAACGATGGGCTTTAATATGCAGCTGGCCCCCTGTTTGCAACTAGAAAAGAAACAAGATTTTGGAATGGGTGCCCATTCAGCCAAAAGAACAATTTCAAAATCAGGCGCTGATATTGGAAGGCCTGGCTCAAAATCGCTGTTCCAATTCATCCCAAAGGAGTTCAATGGGGTTGAGGTCAGGGCTCTGGGCAGGACACTTAAGTTCCTCCACACCATACTCATCGAACCATGCCTTTCTGGACTCGCTTTGTGTACAGGGGCACAGTCATGCTGGAATAGGAAAAGGCCTCCCCAAACTGTAGTTTCAAAATTGGAAGCACCCAATTGTTTAAAATGCCTTTGTATCCTGTAGCATTAAGAGTACCCTTCACTGGAACTAAGAGGCCTACACCAAACCCTGAAACACAGCCCCGGACCATTATCCCTCCACCAAAATTTACAGTAGGCACAATGCATTCCGGTAGGTAGTGTTCTCCTGGCATCCGCCACACCCAGATTCCTCCATCAGAAGGCCAGATAGCAAAGTGTGATTCATCACTCCAGAGAACACATTTCCACTGCTAGAGTCTGGTGGCGGTGTGCTTTACACCACTCCAGCCAATGCTTGGCATTGCGCATATTGATGTGAGGCTTGCATACAGCTGCTCAGCCATGGAAGCCCATTTTGTGAAGCTCCCAATGCACAGACCTTGTGCAGATGTTACTTCCAGAGGCAGTTTGGAACTCTGTGGTGAATGATGCAACAGATGATGGGACGATTGTTACACGCTACATGCTTCAGCCCTCGGCGGCCCTGTCGAGGGCTGAAGCATGAGAGAGAGTTTGCATGGTCAACCACTTCAAGTACAACACTTACAGCAGATCTAGTAGGGCCAAAATTTCACAAACTGACTTGTGGCAAAGTTGGCATCCTATGGCGGTGCCACGTTTAAAGTCAATGAGCTCTTCAGTACAACCCATTGTACTGGCAATGTTGTCTATGGAGATTTCATGACCATGTGCTGGATTTTAAGCAACTGTGAGCAATGGGTGTGGCTGATACACATTAACTCAACAATTAGTAGGGGTGTCCACATACTCTATATGACCAGAAGTATCTAATAACTAGACCAGAATTAAACCAAAAGCAGTTAGCGCATTCAGAGTTAAGGATCCATTGAAGCAAATAAGAATATGTCAAGCATTAAATAAACTTCAGTAAATGAACGTCTTATTTGTTAAATAACTATGGCAAGATGTTTTTCAAATCCATTCCCTATAACTAATGATAATTATACATAAAAACAACTACTACTTACACACCATTTTAAAAGGGCACTGAGTAGAACCTTGCCTTTTAACGACTGAATTTAAACAATAACATGACTTGTGTCCTCCCCTCCTCTCCCGTTACAGAACGAAAATGGAATCAATAACTTGTTGGACTCTTTTTTTTACTATTAACAACTGAAATAGTTACTGATAAATAATGAATGTGTTCGGGTACATATTAAATGACTAGTCAGTTACAAAAAATATATTTAAAAACGGCTTGATATAGACAGCATAAAACCGCAGGCCTTGACTATGTAAAAGGTTATAATACTTAGCTAGATGAATCCTACATAAAAGCATAATTTAACACAGGTTGACTTTTCACGTGAGGAATAAGTGGTGACAAATAGATCACACCTGTGAAGAACAGTCAGTCTTATGAATTGCTGGAAATTCTACAAAGTGCTGTGAGAGACCAAGCCAGAGAGATGGATGAAACAGAGGAGCAGTAGAAATGTGAAAAGACAGGCGGTTAAAAAAATAAAAAAATAAATCACTAGGAGTCTTACAGAGAGCTGCTGCAGTAACACGTCAATCCCATCCAGCTCTCCTAAGAGCTCCCTGGTGCCTGGAAGTAGAGGGAGAAGAGGTGGGAGGGGAAATAGAAGGGGAGGATGCATGAACAGGGAAGGAGGGAGTATCGTTGGGTATGTGTGCGAGAGGAGGGGGAGAAAAAGAGAGAGAGAAAGAAACTGTTATGAGATTGTGGAACATAAACGTTGACAAACAGAGAGGCCGAGGGAGAAGATGAATCGATCCAGCTCTTGAGCTGCTTTATGCGACACAGCACAACAGACCAAGGCAGCTAAACTCACTCAGAGGGGGAGACAGAGAGGAAAATTAGACAGGACTCCAACAGAATATCAATGTGGCCCGGCCTATTACTGCTCTGGACCCAGTGTCTGTTTGTCATCCTGCAGCACTGAGCTACTTCCGAGCTACCCAAATGCTGACGAAGAGCACTTTAATTAGTAATGACCCTGTTCTACTTTGTCCCATAGCCAAAACAGACATACACGGCAATCACCTACGTTTATTTAACAACACCATGTTAGACTGAACTACAAAAGGGTTGTAAACTTACTGTCATTGTTTTGAAGTAAAATAGCCAAGATTTCACTGCAGTACAGCTTGTTAGCATCAAATGGAATCTTTGCCTGAAAAAGTGACACCATGAGCAATTGAAAGTCTATGCACTGTATGTATAGCTCCACAAAAGACAACAGTTACATTACATTTACTCAGCCGGCGAAAAAAAATAAACTACAGCATAATGTTCTTTCATATCCTCACCTTGATTCTCTTTAGCAACCACTGCATGAGTCCTTGCTGAGCTGCTTCTGTACACATGCCAGGACGAAATTCTGCCATGTTTTCAATGATGGCTGATGGAGAAAAATGGAAAAGAAGAAAGGCAAATTGACATCCAACAGTCCATACACTGAGAAGTGTAGAGGTCTCAGACACCTTTGCCAGTATTTGAAATATAAAGCCGTCTGAGACACCTGATATCTCACTCATTCAGCAAAAGGGCGGCAGAGTCCCAGTGGAAAGAAGAGAGACAGAGAAGGAGACAGAGAGAAGGGAAGAGACAAGGAAAGGGAGCGATGGAGAGTGAGTGAGTAAGACACACACAGAGAGTCAGAGAAATGGGGCTGCTGGAGGAGAAGCCTTTATCACTAATTCCAGCTGAGCAGACAGCATCCTGGAGGACATGAGCTTCTGAGCCCCAACGAGGCAACAGACAAAAGGCTTATTCAAGCCTGGAGAGCTGCCTTGATAAGACACAATCAAAACACTAGAAGCACTGGACCCAAATGTAATGAAATAATCTGAACGTGTTCCTTCCATGTGAATAGAGTGGAGAGCATACCACTTGATTCACATGTCTTAAAGACATAAGACAAAGATACGCCAGCTGCGGGCTTTTACCAAAATGGAAATACTCTCCATATTTTGTCCAATCATATGAACTCGTTGTGCACGTTGGTCTCACCTAACGTGTTGTAGACACCATCAGCTTCCTCCTTCACCTGCTCATCCAGCCTCTCCATGTTCTGCACCAGAAGGGCCACAACCTGTCCCTCCAGCTACAGAAAAGTCATAATTCAGGAAATCGCAGTGGTATGAAATAAATTGTCAAGAGTATGAGAATTAACTTCCGACATCGTATCCATTGTTAACTCATAGGTCAAGTAAGACCAGAGTGATTTGACCTTTGCCTTTTTGATCATTCTGAATGTCAGCAGACAACATGATGGCGCACTCAACCTTTCCCAGAAAACAGCCAATGACTGCTGCTGTCAGTGAGGCAAAGGGATGGTTAACACAAACCATATCAACTAAAGACATTGACATTAGCCAGGATTGGTTAAACTCTTTCAGATTATTTTTGTCAACATCAACATGGTTTAGGAAACAGGAGAAATAAAACATTGCAGATAACCATGCAAAATAACATGTTAACTCTATAGAAACAATTTAATCTCACCAAAGAGTCTATGAGTACTTCAGCCCCCTCCTCACTTTCATGAAGTGTATCGATGTCTGTCAGCTCTTGTAACAAATCAACCACTGCAATTGCAATATGTAGAAGAAGCTAAGGATTTTTACTGTGTGTATAGATTGTATCAATATAGTCGATTTATTATAGCTTCAGTTTATAATAATTACGTGATAGTAATAACAATAAATTACATAAATTAAAACCAATATACCAAAATTAAGAATCACTACGTTTTAATTGCGGGAGTGAAAGCCTGTCTGAAAGGAGACCAGAATCTGTTGTGTAATCAAGGAGGTTCAGGAGGACATCCCAAAAGTCAAGCTCAAAGTTCTGGGGACATGGAGGCACATAACATCACTTGACCTCCGGGCATATTGAGGGGCACTTCCAATTAATACACTGAAAAGTGACAACAAAGGTTCTAAATTAAATTGCGTTGAATTGGAATAGGAGACAGCGAGTCAATGCAGATATGCCAGGATGGTTTCCTCAATATAAATAGGAGGCTGACTGCACTGGTCTGGTTGTATTGGAGCTTCTGGTGACTCCTGCCAGGGATACTTTGCAGAATTGCAGTAATCCAGCCCTCAGCAGATAAAAGGCATGGACAGATTTATTTACATCAGACTACAAGGATGGTACACAGTTTGGCAACGTTCTTGCAAAGCATCTAGAATAACACACTACAGTTATTCAGTGCGGCTGTAAAACATCAGGGAAGAATCAAGTATTAAGTGTGTGGGATGTTCTGCCCTGCAATTGTAAGATGTATCATTGGAAAGTGTGGGCCAGGCACGGAGGAGGCCAAGAAATAGGGCCTCGGTTTTCGTGTGGTTCAATTGATGGAGGTTCGGCTTCTTCCAAGCTCATTGAGACAGGCACAATCATCAGAAGAACTTGGGGCAATTTTTTTATAAGTTGGGTGTCATCAGCATAGCAGTGAAATTATCCCTGCAGTCTGATGACATGACTACGGAGCGGGTGCAACTTCAGTTTCCGACTACGGTGCAACTTCAGTTTGCGACTACGGTGCAACTTCAGTTTCCGACTATGGTGCAACTTCAGTTTCCGACTATGGTGCAACTTCAGTTTCCGACTATGGTGCAACTTCAGTTTCCGAAGTTGCACAGCAACTTTTTCCCCAACACCTAGGATGGGAATGAGGTAAACCTAATTCAATATAACATGCAGAAAATAACATGTATTAAGTTTTTCTGCTTTCACAATAGCAAGTTAATGAAATCAAGATTTTTTTTTTTAGTAAGCAGTCATTGATGGAAAGGATATCAGTGTTCTCGTGGCTGAGTAAGCCCAGCAGAGAATGAACAGCATTAAGCTCTACCAAGAGGTGGTAGAGATCAGGCATGGTGGCAATGACATGCATCTCCTGGATTATGTCGTTCAGATCCAGCTCTGTTTCCATGAACCTAAACACAGGCATAATAAAGTATGTCATTCATAATGGTGGATGCAATGTAAAGTTATTGAAGACAACAGCAAATCAAGCTAGGAGACTTAGAAAGTAGGCCTATACTTTTATTAGACAAAAGCAGTTATATTGCCTGTTCAGGTAAAGTCAGAAGAGATGCTTCCATCTCATTAACTTACTTCTCTGGGTTATCGGGGAACTTTATCCTCAGCTCCTGATTTTTGTAGGACCTTTTCTCAAACGTTAGGATCATTTTCTTCACCGAACTTTCATCCACTGGTTCACCCTGTTTAATAAAGAAAAGAAAATACAACCAAAGTGCACTTTAGTGAAAAATAAAAACAGATGTTCAGAACTGGATCAGTACATACAGCAATGAATGACAACTATCACGTCAGTAATACTTTCCACACCTCCTGGTCATCTGCATCATCATCATCATCCATGAGTTTCTCCAGTATCCTCTTCCTGTCCCCAGTTGGGTCCTCGCTGTCTTCTCCCTCTAAATGTCTGGTAAGTTCTCTGCCCGTCTTCTTGCTTCTGTGGTCATCATCATCATCATCACCAGCACGTAGGCGCTTTGCTCCCCTGTCAGGCTACAATTTAAAAAAACAACCATACAGAGAATGGTTTAAAAGCTGGCAAAAAAAAAGCAAATACACTCTTCAGATGTAAATGTCACTTAATTTCTATGACACCTCAACACCTTTGTGGTGCTCAATTAAATTCAATTAGACTAACATAGTAAGATGGCTAAGATTCTATTGTTATTTTCTTTTCTCTGTTACTGTTTTGATAATAAAATCTAATACTTTATTTACTATATTTATACTACAGTTCAAAAGCTTGGGGTCACATAGAAATTGTCTTGTTTTTTAAAGAAAAGCAATTTTTCTTTAAAAAGGATATTCCATGCGAGAAATTGCATAGGCACTGAAGATCTCGTACAACGATGTGTAGTACTCCCTTCACAGAACAGCGCAAACTGTCTCTAACCAGAATAGAAAGAGTGGGAGGTCCCACTGCACAACTGAGCAAGAGGACGAATAAATTAGGGTCTAGTTTGATAAACAGATACTCACAGGTCCTCAACTGGCAGCTTTATTAAACAGTACCCGCAAAATACCAGCCTCAACGTCAACAGCGAAGAGGCGACTCCGGGACGTTGGCCTTCCAGACAGAGTTGCAAAATCTCAGACTGGCCAATAAAAGATTAATATGGGCAAAAGAACACAGGCACCGGACAGAGGAAGAACTCTGCCTAGAAGGCCAGGGTCCCACAGTTGCCGCTTCACTGTTGAGCTGAAATGTATTTTCATGTCATTATTAACAACGTTATATTCATCTTCTCTCTATGGATATTATTACAGGTGAACTTCACATCTACGCTATTTATTTGGTCAAATCCCTAGCTAGGCTAGCGACATGCTAGCTCAACAATTTAGTTTAATTGTTAGTAAAGTACACTGGTAATGTCCGTATTGTAGCTAGCAATCGAATTAGTCAGTCAGCGAGGAATGCAAGCTAACTTCGATTTTCCACCAAATTACAATGATATTACAACATTCACACTGTCAAAACATTAGTTGCATTTAAGATATGTACAGTAGTTAGCTAATATAAAAAGTCAATGTACTGCCACAGCGCTATTTTGCTAGCTAAGCGGTTAGCTGACGCGGTAACGTTACCAAGCTTACTACCAGTCGGATCAAACACTAAGCATATCTAACAAGCGAGTAAAGTACCTGATAATTCAATAGTTCTCCTACGTCCATATTGAAAGGTTATCCAAAACGTTCAAAAATAAACCATTCAATGTTAAAACATCGTTATTCTGCAGCTACAGTTATCCACAATGCATGCTGGTTTCGCTTGCTTTGCCTAAGTCCCGCCCACTATCAGAGTTGCCAAACTAAACACCAATTTTCTAATAATTATTCTGTCAGACCACTAAAAACCCGCCTGGCTCCACTATTAACCCGGCGTCCACATTTTACACCCAAATGCATGAAACACTCCAATCTGGCAACGCTGCCAATTGCGGGCGCTTTACAGTTTTTCTTCTTTTGAATTTCCGGAAGGTTAGGCACTATTTGCTGCCTGTCTCAGGTCGGAGTGTGAATTGTCACTTTTTTGTCATTCCACAAATAGTGTACTCGTATTGTGTTGCGTATTGCTATAAACGAAGTTTACTAAGCTTTAATAACTGTGAATTTGCATTTGGCTAGAATTATTATCTTCCCCCATTTACATAAAATAAAAAATAGTCTTATCTTGAAATAATTTTATTATGATCAAGACCTAACAGAAATGTATTATATCAAGATAGCAGTGGAACTAAATAATATAGTTGGACTATTAGAAGTAAACTAATGATAGAATGATGGCATGGGTGAGGCAGCAGATCTCACAGTATAATTCACTGTTTTTAAACATTGTGCATTTGAAAGGGATGTGACCTGTCTAGGTCTATTCAGGCTCATACAGTTTCGAAATCGTCCAAATCCGCAACCATTCCAAAACCACCACACTCACCACCGTGCTTGAGTGCTGGTATGTGGCATTTACTATGCAATGTAATGTTTCCCACACATAAGTTCAACTTCTGACAAATTTGTCCATAGAAAATGTTTACACACACACACACACACACACACACACACATGAATATGCATATCATACATATTAATGGCATCATACATATTCCCCGCTGTTCGTAACTGTGCTTACAAGTCAACATCTCCTTTCATTTGAAAATCCATTGCCAACTGGTTAGAGGCGCTGTCCATACAGCACTATGGAGCTCTATCTGTTAATGTGGGAGAAGCTTGTCTAGTGCCTAGGCTCAGCCTCTGTAAGCTCCATAGGCACATCTGTTTTTTTGTACTGCTTGATTTTGACAGTTGTCTTGTTAAGTTGTTTTGCCTCCCATGCATCTTTGACTAACCCATTTCTTTAATGTGTTTTACTGGCGATGGACCGACCAATTGCACACTGCCTTTTGTGACTGCATCAGCATTAAGGAGAGGCAGATCTTAAGACAAAAAATTATTATAAAAAAAAAACAATGTACTACTATATTTTTCATTTACCTATTTCAAATTTTATTTCATTTAGAATTTTCACATGGCCCTAGGCATTCTGGGGCCATAGACGATTGCTTACTTTGCCTAATGGTAGCGACCGCTACCGGTCTTTTGATGGCGTTGTACCGCGGATTACTGTATGATCATTCCCCAGTCAGAAACCGTTAGTCAGCGGTGAAATCTGTGCCATGCTCAAAGCACAGACTTTCGCCTTCAACTCTGATTACTTGGCTGACATCAGTAGATTCCGTAGTCATCCACTGTGGTCAGACATTGCACTTCCTGCTAAAGCTCAGTAAACATGCACTTTTAAAATGTTTCTCAAGCTCTGATATTGTTTCACACCCTGTTACCGAAATTGTTGTAGAAGAGCCAAATTGCCATCTAAAAATAGGCCTATGTAGTTTTCATAGACAAAACCGTTATCCATTGATACCTCTTGATTTGTCATAACAATGTAAAAAAAAAAAAATGCTTAAAATCTTACATGTTCTTGCTTTAAGGTTATGAAGTAGTAACACAATACATACACAGTAATATGAAAAACAATAAAGAAATAATGTGGAATTGCATAAATAACATAATCTAGGCTATTTACAAGCCTACTCATATCCACCCTTCGCTAGTTCTCTCTCCACCTACAAAATTCATTTGCACTCTACATTTGAATTTGTACTGGTGGTAACTTTTGTAGAATTCAGTTTTTCATTACATGTGCCCTGCATAGCAGCTTACAAAATTGTAATTCCATCAACAAAGCTTTTTAATCGAAACATTTCTGAGATAGTATGGATAGTATGGAATGGAAAATCCCATTACATACATTTCAGGTATAAATATGCCTATGTACTTGATGATTTGTGTTTCTGATTCTGACCATGAAATACATACAGTGGATATAAAAAGTCTACACACCCTTGTTAAAATGCCAGGTTTTTGTGATGTAAAAGAATGAAGCAAAGATAATGGTGGCAGCATAATTTTTTCTTCAGCTGGAACCGGGGCCTTAGTCAGGGTGAACAGAATTATGAACAGTTCCAAATACCCAGCAATTTTGGCACAAAACTTTCAGGTGTCTGTTAGAAAGCTGAAGATTAAGAGGAAGTTCACCTTTCAGCACAACAACGACCCAGAGCAAGCATCCAAATCCACAAAAGCATGGCTTTGCCAGAAGAAGATTAACATTTTGGAATGGCCCAGCCAGAGCCCAGATCTGTATCCTATTGAACATCTGTGGGGTGATCTGAAGAGGCCTGTGTCAAGATGTGCCATGCTAATAGATTCCTACTCAAAAAGTGCTATAATATAATCAACAGTTGCTTCAACAAAGTATAAGTGTAAGGGTGTGCACACTTATGCAACCAGGTTATTGTGAGTTCTTAAAATTTTTCCCCCACAAAGATTTCAGTTTGGTTTTCAATTGAATTGTTCACATTATAGGTCACATTAAAGGTGGAAAATGTTCTGATATGATTTATCTTGGTCTCATTCTTTTGCATCACAAGATCCTGGCCTTTTAACAGGGGTGTGTAGACTTTTTATATGCACTGTATACACACACATGCACACCGTCACACTAAAATAATGCTCTATATGAGGATGAATTACATATTCCGTAGGAGCTCCACGCTAGTGTCTGTTATTTTAAATGAGAAATAAAGATTCAGCACCGGGCTGCATGTGAAACAAGCAGAAAATCACCTTTTAAATCAGAATTATTCAGAATTTATGAGTATTGTCTCCAGACCTCCTTCTTGCTGCCCTTCACTGTAACCAGAGATCAGTGACAGTAGTTTGGAAGCAACAACATCATAACTGGAGGCCATAGTGAACCAGTCAAGCTTGAAATCCCAGCAACACAGGGGAAAAGAAAGGAGATACGTGCAGTAAAAGTTTGATAACTGTCCATTAATAATACACAGATTTTGATAAAGCAAAATATGTACACTTAAAGATATGGCTGTTTTTACCAATCCAATTCCTGTCGAACCTTGTCAATAGACTGCTCACAGGGTTAGGATTCTGATGTGCCATTATGTTATTTAAATGTTACTACCCCTTTAAATGTAAACGTTAACCTAACATTTTAATCTAGCTAATGTTCACAAGAGATAAATAATATTCAAAATAATCCCCTGACAGGAAAAAATGCCTCAGTCTGTTAATATTGAGCTTCTTGGGTATCTTAGCAAAATTGTTAAGACAATAGCATCCATAGGAACAAACAACAGACAAAAGATAACAGACAAATCCATCATAGAGTACCATTACAGTGTCTGAGACTGAGAAGACTGTGCCATAGAGGGCTTCCAGGATTTTAACTTTCTGCCTTTAGGGATCCACATATGAGTAGATGGAGTCAGTCAAATGCAGGTACTGTAAAAACCAAAATAGGTCCCATGTGACATTTTTCTTCTGTCTTTTCAGCTGCAGTGCAGTTATCATGTGAGCAATGACTTTCAATGACCATTTGGCAAAAACTAGTAAAAAAAAAAAAAAACTTGAAATCAATCAACTCTCGTTTCCTCCTGAACCCCAAAGCTACCATTAATCTTCCCTGTTCAACAGAATGATTAGCTTGTACCATGATCCCTGAAGCTGCTGAGCCTTTTTACCCAGAGTCTGCTCACTGTGTTAATGACAACCCCCCCCCAAGTATTTGGGCTGTGCCGCTGGATGATTTCCATAGAATAATTTCCATTGAATGATCCATCCTTTCAAACAGAACAATAGAATTTCACACAAGCTGTGAGAGCTAATTACACTAATCTGCGAAGGTCACCAATGATTACATCACAGCAGAGCAGCTATTCTGAATGTGTCCAGCTCCACACTGTGAATATTTAACATATGTGGCTGGATTTTGTCAACTACAATGCACTGGTGGTCTCCAGTGTCAAATAGTGCAATCATGCATGTCACATTTAACCCTGAGATACCGCTTTCCACCTTCATCTAACATGTTATCCCTCTCCAAAACTACTATATGTATATGAAAAAGGTAGCAGTCTGGATCAGGAAACCAATTAGTGACAGGTATGACCACCATTTCCCTCATGCAGTGTAATTCATCCACGCATAGAACTGAACGGGCTGTTGATTGTGGCCAGTGGAACGTTTTCCCACTCCTCTTCAAAGGTTGTGCAATGTTGCTCGATATTGACGGGAACTGGAGGGCATTGTTGTACCTGTTGATCCAGAGCATCCCAAACATGCTCAATGTTTGACTTTGAGTGGCATCTATGAAGGGCACACTACTCCAGCATACAAAGGCCATCAAAGGTGAGCGATGCCTAACTGGAGTCAGGTCTAGACCCTGGTGAAAATGATTCCGCAGGTACAGAAACCAGAAGTGCAGGTCAGGCTGGAGTGGTAAACATGGGCTGAGGTTGTGAAGCCGGTAGGAGTTACTTCCGAATTCTCTAAAACAATGTTGGAGGTGAAATGAACACAAAACTATCTGACGACAGCTCTGGATGACATTCCTGTAAGTCTGCATGCCAACTGAACACTGCATCAAAAGGGGCGATATCTGTGTCACGCTCTGATTCCTTCCACCTATGATGTCTTTGTGGTCCACCCCCACCAGGTGTCTCTCATCTCTCCATTATCCTTTGTGTATTTAACCTGTGCCCTTCCCTTGTTCCCGTGCCATCCAAAGAAGATGTTCCTGAGCCAGTTCATCTCGTATCTCGTGCCAAGGGTCCTCGCGGTTTTCCTGTCTCCAGTTTGCTCCCAGGGATATTTCCTAGATCTCCAGTGTACCAGCCCTTGCCTGTCCATGACCACGAGCCTGCCCACCGTTTATCTGTCCTACAATCTCCGCTGTGTACCGAACCCCTGTCTGTCCATGACCACGAGCCTGCCCACCGTTTATCTGTCCTAAAATCTCCGCTGTGTACCGAACCCCTGTCTGACCATGACCACGAGCCTGCCCACCGTTTATCTGTCCTACAATCTCCGCTGTGTACCGAACCCCTGTCTGACCATGACCACGAGCCTGCCAACCGTCTGTCTGTCCTACAGTCTACACCGCTGTGTACCGAACCCCTGTCTGACCATGACCACGAGCCTGCCCACTGTCTGCCTGTCCTGCAGTCTACAGCGCTGTGTACCGAACCCCTGCCTGCTCTGAGTCTACCCCTTCTTTTTCCCTACACAAGAACCTGTTAATATATTGCCATCCGAGTCTGAATCTGCATTTGCGCCCTGGTAATCTGTGGCATTGCATTGTGTAACATTTTACTGTACAGTAGTAGCCTTTTATTTAAGGTGCACCTGTGTAATGATGATGCTGTTCAATAAATTGGTTGACATGCCACACTCTCAGGTAGATGGATTACCTTGGCCATGGGGAAATGCTCACCAACAGGGATGTAAACACATCTAGGAACAAAATTAGAGAAATAAACCTTTTGCCTGTACAGAAAATGTCTAGGATCTTTTAACTTTATGATCATATTTTTGTACAGTTTAATACCAGAGCCAGCAAGGTGTAGGGGAGAATGGGATGGCTTTCCTGAAAATAAATGTTTTTCACCTGGACCCTTTGAATGTAGCAATATCTTGTTTCTGAACGTCTGATGTAAACCAAAAATGTAAAACCATATTATACATTGTTGAGAATATTAAATGCACATTAGCTCAGCTAAACTGAATAAGTAAAACCTGTTATTCATAGGGAGCAGAGCAGTCTAGTGGTCAAGAGTGTTGGGCCACTAAACAAAAAGATGCTGGTTCTAATCCTGAAGTTGACAAGTTAAAAATCATGTCTTGGCCACTGAGCATGGCTGTTATCCCAAAATGACTCCCATGTTGTTGCTTTAATGTGTTCTTAGCATACATAAAGGGTAAAACAATTGCCACAGATAAATTGTAAGTGACAGACTTTAGAGAATATACCATGGGGCAAAATAAGCCATTGGCCTTGTGAACAGGGCATACTTAAGTTTCAAGGTTTCAAGGTTTATTTGTCAAATGCACTGAACAACACAGTGTCATCCTGCACAATTAAATTATTGTGACATGGCCCCCAACAACTATGTATTGAAAGTTAAGGAGAAAAATATATAAGCAAAAAATAATAATTAAATAAAGCAAAAATATACAGAACACTGTACACTAGCAGCAGTTAAAAGAAAAGAGTACTGTAAACTAGCAGCAATCTGGGTAGTATTGTTGAACATTTAGATATGGCAGGTATAGCAGTAATATACATAACAGTGGCATCAACACTGTACTTGCCTTGAGGTGTATGTGCTTACGCCAGACTAGCAGTGCAGGGATTTCTAGGTTCTAAGAAAAGGGCAAGGCAGGAAGTAAACAGTTTGAGCGATTAACATTTAGGGTAGAAATTGTGGATTAGCTGTGTTTTTGTATTGACAAGCCCATTTAATGAATGAGATTGGTTTGTATTTGAAATCTCCAAAATGGAACTTAGATAAAAACAACTGTCTGGATAATGCTCAAAATTTTAAGTAAGAAAATGCCTTTAAGGCCCAAATCCTCTGCTTTGTACTGCTAGTCTACTTAGTTTTTGACTGAATTAAGTTTTCTATTTCCTTGTGATTATACTTGTAGGTATAGTATTATATAATCTTGAAGTATTTCAAATAAATAATAATAATTTATAATTAATTAATTAATACTTATAATCAAATAATACATAAAATCAAATAATTAATTAAGGGTAATTTTCCTGTAGTAGTATATGGGTTTAATTAAGTTTGTCCATTTTGATTTCAGACTGGCAACTGCCTTAGGCCTCCAAATCACAAAGTCTTCTTCCGGTGACCGATAATACATGCCTATGTGGTGCTGTCTTAACAAGGATAGACAAGCTTTTTATCATCACTGCAAAATGCTTTTAAGGGAGACAAGTGCCTAATAGCTTTTTCTCTACAGTCTCCATTACTAGGGATGCAACCTGAGGCAGGTTGGAGGGCTCCTTATGCCCAGCAGCAGTGTGAGCCGGTTGGTGGAGAGAGAGAGAGAGAGAGACAGAGATCAGGTTAGGAAGAGAGAGGATGGTGGGGAGCAGAGAGGGTTTGGGAGAGTGACAGGTTGATATAAGGCTGAGGAAAGCCAATGAATTTTATCTCTGTTATGAATATGTTCACTGTGCCCTGTGCTTTGCTTGACAGCTAGAGGACCAGATGCAGAGCTTGGGGCAGCAAATCTATACACACACACACACACACACTCGCTCACTGACATACACACAATCACATTCATGTGACACATTTAAAGTCACAAGGACAGAGACATGCATGAATAGACACACACGCACGCATGCACGCACTATGGCAGGTGAAAAGGGACTTTAATCAATGAGGGGTGGAGTCTTCCATAAAGATCTAGATAAGTGTCCGACCACCAACTTGCTCTCATTTCATGTCTCCGTGAGCAAATTTCTTTGGCTTTACGTTGCCGTGAGTGAATCTCTTTGGCTTTACGTCGCCGTGAGGGAATCTCTTTGGCTTTACGCCGCCGTGAGGGAATCTCTTTGGCTTTACGTCGCCGTGAGTGAATCTCTTTGGCTTTACGTCACTGTGAGTGAATCTCTTTGGCTTTACATCGCTGTGAGTGAATCTCTTTGGCTTTACGTCGCTGTGAGTGAATCTCTTTGGCTTTAGTAGATTACATATTTTGGTTGTTCATTGCATACTGCACTTGTTATCTACACAGATTAAAGGTTGGGCTACATAAACATTCACATTCTGTAATTCCTCTAAGAATAACATACCGTTTTCAATTGCTCCTATATTGAGCACTGTAAATTAGAACTTTTGAAATTGTATATTGGAAGAATATCAAGATCTCTTGGAGCCTAGACACTATTCATAGTCAGTAAGGGGAGAGTTTGCATGGCCATGAAGGCCTGGGGGCACCAGTCAAGCCATGTTTGACAGTATATCACTGGATAATCCCCCTCCCCATATGTGGAAACAACCTCCTACAGTTCCTGTTTGTCCTTGGTGCCTTTTGCCTTCAGGTTTGTCTCCAGCAAAAAAAGTCCATGCAGGTGATTGATGGGTGCTTTTTTCAACAGTCAGATCATTGGCAGCCATACATGCCTGTGCCACAACACTTCCTCCACCATGCTTCACAGAAGAAGTGCCATAACACTTCCTCCACCATGCTTCATAGAAGAGGTGCCATAACAATTCCTCCATCATGCTTCATAGAAGAGGTCCATAACACTTCCTCCACCATGCTTCACAGAACAGGTGCCATAACACTTCCTCCACCATGCTTCACAGAAGAGGTGGTATGCTTTGGATCATAAGAAGTTGCTCACATTCTCATTACTCCTACCTTCCCATCTTTCTTTTAAATCACTGAGGGTTTATTGATCTAGCCAAGAAGGGGTTTTTAGTGACCTGGGAAATAATTATTCTGTCATCCACCACACATATCTTTTGTAGTCTGTAAGATTGTGCTCAACTTGAAAATCTGTTTAGGAGATTCAATGAATCCTTGCACATTTTCAATACAGCATTCCAAAATGCACCTTTGCTCAAATATTAACAAAATGCTTTCTCAACACTGCGCTCAAATTACTTTGTAAATAGTAAGGAATCATTGCACTCCAATCCAATTTTCTGATGAGAAGTTACACTGAAAAACACAGAAATGCATATGCAAAACAGGTCATTTAAAAACATGCAAAATGGAAAAAAACACAAAATCAACTCCCAAGGACCAGAACAAGTGCAGCAATATCAGCCAAATCTGGAGTAGGCATGATGTAGAGGTTTATTAAGGCAACCAGATCTACTAACATATACTGCCAAAGTCAGCCACACATGCGCAGAGCCATCCAGGTCTAACTAGATTGGGAACTGGTTTACAAGAGTGAAAAGGAATCTCTGGGGTTTGTGATAATTGCTTATATCCACGGCTAAGTCTTGTGTCAAGGCACTGTACGATGCATCACGCTTAAGTTCTTGGTACAATGAGCATATACCAAACCCACTTGTGCCTTATTCCTTACATATACCGATTTACTATAATGCCACTTAAAGGAGAGAAAGACCAAAGAGAAATTGGGTTATGGTTTGGGTTGGCATTCATGCGTCAGGGCCGGTCCAACCTTGATCTAACGTAATTCATGTTAATGTATGATCTGTTCATATCTGTACACATCTGAGCAAAAAACTACTTTTCTGGGTGTATACATACTTACAGTGAGGAGAACAAGTATTTGATACACTGCCTGATTTTGCAGGTTTTCCCAATTACAAAGCATGTAGAAGTCTGTAATTTTTATCATAGGTACTCTTCAAAGAGTAAAAAAATACGGCCGATAGTAGAACCTTGGATTCAGGAGGAACAGTGTGGTTTTCGTCCGGGCCGTGGAACACTGGACCAGCTCTATACCCTCTATAGGGCGATGGAGGGTTCATGGGAGTTTGCTAAGGGCTGTCAGGTCCCTGTACGACCAAAGCAGGAGCTTGGTCCGCATTGCCGGCAGTAAGTCAGACTTGTTCCCAGTGCATGTTGGACTCCGGCAGGGCTGCCCTTTGTCGCGGGTTCTGTTCGTAATTTTTATGGACCGAATTTCTAGGCGCAGCCAAGGGCAGGAGGGTGTCAGGTTTGGGGACCACACAATTTCGTCTCTGCTCTTTGCGGATGATGTTGTCGTGTTGGCCCCTTCAAGCCAGGACCTTCAGCATGCACTGGGACGGTTTGCAGCTGAGTGTGAAGTGGTGGGGATGAGAATCAGTACCTCCAAATCCAAGGCCATGGTCCTCAGTCGGAAAAGGGTGGCTTGCCCACTTCAGGTTGGTGGAGAGTGCCTGCCTCAAGTGGAGGAGTATCAAAAGTATCTAGGGGTCTTGTTCACGAGTGAGGGAAGGATGGAATGGGAGATTGACAGACGGATCGGTGCAGCTTCTTCAGTAATGCGGTCGGTCTGTCGTGGTGAAGAAAGAGCTGAGCCGCAAGGCGAAGCTCTCGATTTATTGGTCAATCTACGTTCCTACTCTCACCTATGGTCATGAGCTTTGGGTCATGACCGAAAGGACAAGATCCCGGATACAGGAGGCCAAAATGAGCTTTCTCCGCAGGGTGGCTGGGCGATCCCTTAGAGATAGGGTGAGAAGCTCGGTCACCCGGGAGGAGCTCAGAGTAGAGCCGCTGCTCCTCCACAAATCGAGAGGGGTCAGCTGAGGTGGCTTGGGCATCTGTTTCGGATGCCTCCGGAACGCCTTCCTGGGAAGGTGTTCCGGTCCCGTCCCACCGGGAGGAGACCCCGGGGAAGACCTAGGACACGCTGGAGGGACTATGTCTCCCGGCTGGCCTGGGAACACCTCGGTGTCCCCCTGGAAGAACTGGAGGAAGTGTCTGGGGAGAGGGAAGTCTGGGCATCCCTGCTTAGACTGCTGCCCCCTCAACCCGGCCCCGGATAAGCGGAAGATGATGGATGGATGGAGGTACTCTTCAACTGTGAGTGACAGAATCTAAAACAAAAATCCAGAAAATAACATTGTATGATTTTTAAGTAATTAATTTGCATTTTATTGCATGACATAAGTATTTGATACATCAGAAAAGCAGAACTTAATATTTGGTACAGAAACCTTTGTTTGCAATTACAGAGATCATACGTTTCCTGTAGTTCTTGACCAGGTTTGCACACATTGTAGCAGGGACTTTGGCCCACTCCTCCATACAGACCTTCTTCAGATCCTTGAGGTTTCGGGGCTGTCGTTGGGCAATACAGACTTTCAGCTCCCTCCAAAGATTTTCTATCTGGCTAGACCACTCCAGGACCTTGAGATGCTTCTTACGGAGCCACTCCTTAGTTGCCCTGGCTGTGTGTTTCGGGTCGTTGTCATGCTGGAAGACCCAGCCACGACCCATCTTCAAAGATCTTGCGATACATGGCCCCATCCATCCTCCACTCAATACGATGCAGTCGTCCTGTCCCCTTTGCAGAAAAGCATCCCCTAAGAATGATGTTTCCACCTCCATGCTTCACGGTTTGGATGTTGTTCTTGGGGTTGTACTCATCCTTCTTCTTCCTCCAAACACAGTGAGTAAAGATTAGACCAAAAAAGCTCTATTTCTGTCTCATCAGACCACATGACCTTCTCCCATTCCTCCTCTGGATCATCCAGATGGTCATTGGCAAACTTCAGACGGAACATGCGCTGGCTTGAGCAGGGGGACCTTGCGTGCACTGCAGGATTTTAATCCATGGCGGCGTAGTGTGTTACTAATGGTTTTCTTTGAGACTGTGGTCCCAGCTCTCTTCAGGTCATTGACCAGGTCCTGCCGTGTAATTCTGGACTGATCCCTCACCTTCCTCATGAACATTGATGCCCCATGAGGTGAGATCTTGCATGGAGCTCCAGGCTGAGGGAGATTGACCGTCATCTTGAACTTCTTCCATTTTCTAATAATTGCGCCAACAGTTGTTGCCTTCTCACCAAGCTGCTTGCCTATTGTCCTGTAGCCCATCCCAGCCTTGTACAGGTTTACAATTTTATCCCTGATGTCCTTACACAGCTCTCTGGTCTTGGCCATTGTGGAGAGGTTGGAGTCTGTTTGATTGTGTGGACAGGTGTCTTTTATACAGGTAACGAGTTCAAACAGGTGCAGTTAATACAGGTAATGAGTGGAGAACAGGAGGGCTTCTTAAAGAAAAACGAACAGGTCTGCGAGAGATGGAATTCTTACATGTTGGTAGGTGATCAAATACTTATGTCATGCAATAAAATGCAAATACATTTTTAAAAAATCATACAATGTGATTTTCTGGATTTCTGTTTTAAATTCCATCTCTCACAGTTGAAGTGTACCTATGATAAAAAATTACAGACATCTACATGCTTTGTAAGTGGGAAAACCTGCAAAATCAGGCAGTGTATCAAATACTTGTTCTCCCCACTGTATATACAAATGCACCTTTAGCAGCATATATTCTGAATAACCATGAGTAAGAATGTATCTTTAATAAACAGCAATGCAGGTTAGATATTAGCAACTGTGTATTTTGATCCATAGTAATCCCACGTCATTTGTGGTGTATTATTTTATATTTTTTATTATTTATTTCTATTTCATGTTGTGTTTGTTAATGTTTGATAATTTCTCACTACTTGCGCCATAGGGAGTTTGCCTGATACCACCATGTGGCTTAACAAGTGAACTACACACTGACTGGTTACTGCTGTACATTTAGATTTTGGATTTAGCTGTAAATATGCGCTGATCACTGTACATTTCATTGTATTCTGTAACATTAACACTTTAGTATTTTCATTAATAGATAGTGTATGTTCCGGCTCAGTGATATTTTGACCTAGGCTTGTGTTGTCATTCTATATTACTAGCTAATCAGAAAGTTAACCAAGCAAAAATATGAATACCTGTTAATATGATTAGAATTCCTTATGTCGTAATATCATGTTGTTATAAACTATTTGTGGGACAATTGTTTTCACTGACTACACTAGTATTTTACAAAAGTGTTGTTAAACCCATGATAGAAATGTTAAATCTTTATTTTGCTACATCCTTTTACTCTTGGCGACACTGTTGGCGACGTTCAGACATTGCACATGTTAATCACTCACGGCAACGTAAAAGAAATGTTGACAACGTCTAGAACGCCGTCGCTACACTGCAGTGACACCGCCGCGAGCAAGTCTTCACGTGTACACGTCGTCACTATGCCGCCTACATGACATCTCAAAACCCATGTAAAATTGCATAGAGAAACAGACTTTAGGTAGGCGTTCACCAGCTTGGTCATCCATATCAGTAGCTAGCATCACCGTGTATTTGGCAGACTCCACCCCCCATAGTCTATGACAGTTGACTGAACGTGTATACTGACGCGTCGCGTATACGGGTATAGGAACGCTTATACATGGGTGCATACACGTATACAAGTACACACGGTTGCATACGCGGTGGTATGCACGTTAGGTCATTTAAATAGCTTATTAAAGTCCCTTTTCACCTGCCATACACACACACCCACACATTGCCTTAGATACTGAAAATGTGGGTAAAAAAAAATCTAGGAACCTTTTGCATACACACACAAACACGTTTCAGTTTCAGGCAGTTCCTTGCTGCGTCTACTGCCTCCACTCTGGCTGTGAGGTAATTTCAGGCATGGTGATGCTTATAAATCAAATTTTCATAATCTTCTGTATTTTCTATGAATAATTCACAGTTGAAAGAAAACTCCAGTGATGAATCCATACCATTCAGGGACTGAGTATCAGACATGAGATGAGGTCTCTGTATCCATTAATGCATCTCAGAACAAGAATTTCCATACTTCGCTATAACCTTACAGTGGGGAGAACAAGTATTTGATACAATGCCGATTTTACAGGTTTTCCCAATTACAAAGCATGTAAAAGTCTATAATTTTTTATCATAGGTACTCTACAACTGTGAGTGACGGAATCTAAAACAAAAATCCAGAAAATCACATTGTATGATTTTTAAGTAATTAATTTGCATTTCATTGCATGACATAAGTATTTGATACATCAGAAAAGCAGAACTTAATTTTTGGTACAGAAACCTTTGTTTGCAATTACAGAGATCATACGTTTCCTGTAGTTCTTGACCAGGTTTGCACACATTGCAGCAGGGACTTTGGCCCACTCCTCCATACAGACCTTCTTCAGATCCTTCAGGTTTGGAGGAAGAAGGATGAGTACAACCCCAAGAACAACATCCCAACCATGAAACATGGAGGTGTAAATATCAATCTTTGGGGAGGCTTTTCTGCAAAGGGGACAGGACGACTGCACTGTATTGAGGGGAGGATGTATGGGGCCATGTATCGCAAGATCTTGGCCAACAACCTGTTCCCTCAGTAAGAGCATTGAAGATGGGTCGTGGCTGGGTCTTCCAGCATGACAACGACCCGAAACACACAGCCAGGGCAACTAAGGAGTGGCACCATAAGAAGCATCCCAAGGTCCTGGAGTGGCCTAGCCAGTCTCCAGACCTGAACCCAATAGAAAATCTTTGGAGGGAGCTGAAAGTCCATATTGACCAGCGACAGCCCTGAAACCTGAAGGATCTGAGGAAGGTCTGTATGGAGGAGTGGGCCAAAATCCCTGCTGTAGTGTGTGCAAACCTGGTCAAGAACTACAGGAAACGTATGATCTCTGTAATTGCAAACAAAGGTTTCTGTACCAAATATTAAGTTCTGCATTTCTGATGTATCAAATACTTATGACATGCAATAAAATGCCAATGAATTACTTAAAAATCATACAATGTGATTTTCTGGATTTTTGTTTTAGATTCCGTCACTCACAGTTGTAGAGTACCTATGATAAAAAATACAGACTTCTACATGCTTTGTAAGTGGGAAAACCTGCAAAATATGCAGTGTATCAAATACTTTTTCTTCCCACTGTACATGACAGAGAAGCATCAAGCTGAACATGTCTAAGTTCCTCAGAATCCTTTGAATGTAAATGAGATGGATGTTGATATTTGTTTAACATTGAAATTATTATGCTGAGGCTGAACGCCTTCACCTACATAGTTAAGAAGCTAATTGAAACCGATATTTGCGGTCAGTGGTCACAAAAAGCTAACAACTGCAGGGGCCCACACATCAGATTTGAGGTGGAGGGCAAGGCCTGGTCTACATGGGATTCACACAGGAGCAGAGGCGGGCAAGTCAGGTGTTCAACTCTGATAAGAGCCAGGATGAAAATGTAATTAAAAGTACCACCAATGGAGGCTGATAAGACCACGTTTATTTTTTTTATTGTTGCATTGAATCACTTAAAACTTTAGATTTGTTCATGGCTTTACATAATTTAGCAAACACCCTTATCCAGATTGATTTACAAAAGCAATTTCTCACCTTGAAAGTTCTGAAATTCAACCTTTCAGATACTCGTTCCACATTCTGCTTGGCTACCAACCTCCTGACATTATTTATAACATACTTCGTTTTTGGTTAAATTAAACACAGCTAGAAATGTTCACATCCTGCTCTCTATGACTAACTCAACCCAAGTTAATCCCTGCACGGTGTCCTCTTTCTTTGTCATTCAAGCTGCATGCGACCTATTCTACGCCGAGAGCACAACCCTAGCAGCGTGAAATCAAATGTTGACAACTGTTGAGAATTGCAGACCCTGCAGAATGCTGAGGAGGTCAAGGCAACGGTGACCGGACGCAATGTGTCTTAGAAAAGTGCATGGCCTTTATGTAAATGAACCTGCTTTTCATTAGCTCTCCACACGTGTATGGAGGTGCAGAGAGCAGGTGGACAAATTAGGACAGAATGTATCTATTGAGGTACAATAAAACAGTTTACTTTTTTTTTTTTTTTACTGAAACTACATTCTACATCTAACTAAATCTGTACATAGGTTTTGTCTGACATTGGATGCATGTTCTAATATTGACAGTGATCTATCCTTTAAGAAACATGAACGGAACTAGTTAAGAAGCTTAAATGTGAAGTGGAATAATTTTTTCAAAATAAATCTTGTTTCTCCCTGACTAGCAGGAAGTTCATTGTTCAGTCAACATTTTCACCTGTTCTTGATTATGGAGATTCTACATACCAAAGTGGAAGTGACACGACCCTGAGATCCCATTACTCTGTTTTATCATAGTGCCCTTCATTTTTTATATCTGACAGTTCTAATACTCTTGACTGCTTCCTTTACCAGAAAGTTGGCTGGATGTCATTAAAGACACGTAGACTTCTGCACTACTCTCTGTTTACAAAGCCCTCTTCCACAGACGTCCAACTTACTCGTCATCTCTGTTGAAGCTCAGAGTCTCGGATTATAACATCAGGTAACAGGGTTGGTTAACATTACTGACCCCTTTGGTAAACACTGAGCTTGATAGTTCAGCTTTATCATGCTAAGTGCATGTCTATGTATTTTGCACATTTTTCTATGTATTTATATTTATGTGCCATTTGTTTGGTTGTGTTCCCAGGGCACACTTGTGAATGAGACCCAGGTCACAGTGTGTCTCCCTGGTTAAATGAAATGAAATGAAATTCTCTGTACACAAGGAGGGTAGCCAAGAAGATGAGATCCCGATCTATGGCAGCCGAAGCCCTTTCAAACAGACAGATCAGGCGTACAGTGGGGAGAAAAACTATTTGATACACTGACGATTTTGCAGGTCTTCCTACTTACAAACCACGCAGAAGTCTGTACTTTTTTATCATAGGTACTCTTCAACTGTGAGAGACGGAATCTAAAACAAAAATCCAGAAAATCACATTGTATGATTTTTTTATGATTCATTTGCATTTCATTGCATGACATAAGTATTTGATCACCTACCAAGCAGTAAGAATTCCGGCTCTCACAGACCTGTTAGTTTTTCTTTAAGAAGCCCTCCTGTTCTCCACTCATTACCTGTATTAACTGCACCTGTTTGAACTCGTTATAAAAGACACCTGTCCACACATTCAATCAAACAGACTCCAACCTCTCCACAATGGCCAAGACCAGAGTGCTGTGTAGGGACATCAGGGATATAATTGTAGACCTGCACAAGGCTGGGATGGGCTACAGGACAATAGGATTTTTGTTTTAGATTCCACCACTCACAGTTGAAGAGTACATATGATAAAAATGACAGACTTCTACATGCTTTGTAAGTGGTAAAACCTGCAAAATCTGCAGTTTATCAAATACTTGTTCTCCCCACTGTATGTATGTGACGTCGACCATCCATCAGGCATTAGTATGAGGGTTCCCATAACTTCCCATAACCCAGTGTTAAACTAAATTAGACAACATCAATTAGCAAATGTGTTAATTATATTACACAGTTTTTTTTCAGTTCTGACATGTATTTCTGACTTACCATTGAGGTTTCATTAAGAAACAATTTATTTTTTGTATGGGAATTGGAGTATTGCATTTGCTCTGTATAAACAAATGTTGACTGTATTTCCAAACTTTTGACATTCAAAATTCTGAAGTTTGTTTACTATCTGAAATGACTGAGTCATCGCCTTGCAATACTGATGAAGTGGGGAGTTTGGAAATTGGAAGGTTAATGAGATTCTCACAAAGTGTCCGTCTAGCGGTTTGAAGCCAGATTAAATTGACACACTGTGTTGAAAATTAATTGACCTGTGAAATGACTGTGTCCTTCAACAGTCAGGGATTGATGAATATGTGGAAAAATAAAGATGAGAGGAGGATAAAGCAGAAATCGGAAGGCTGGCTAAGAGACCCTTACCAAACAGGATGGTTGGATGTTTAGAGACCCTTACCAAACAGGATGGTTGGATGTTTAGAGACCCTTACCAAACAGGATGGTTGGATGTTTAGAGACCCTGACCAAACAGGATGGTTGGATGTTTAGAGACCCTTACCAAACAGGATGGTTGGATGTTTAGAGACCCTTACCAAACTGGATGGTTGGATGTTTAGAGACCCTTACCAAACAGGATGGTTGGCTGTTTAGAGACCCTTACCAAACAGGATGGTTGGATGTTTAGAGACCCTGACCAAACAGGATGGTTGGCTGTTTAGAGACCCTTACCAAACCAGAAGGTTGGCTGTTTAGAGACCCTGACCAAACAGGATGGTTGGATGTTTAGAGACCCTTACCAAACAGGATAGTTGACTGTTTAGAGACCCTGACCAAACAGGATGGTTGGATGTTTAGATACCCTTACCAAACAGGATAGTTGACTGTTTAGAGACCCTGACCAAACAGGATGGTTGGATGTTTAGAGACCCTTACTAAACAGGATGGTTTAGAGACCCTTACCAAACAGGATGGTTGGATGTTTAGATACCCTTACCAAACAGGATGGTTGGCTGTTTAGAGACCCTTACCAAACAGGATGGTTGGATGTTTAGAGACCCTTACTAAACAGGATGGTTGGATGTTTAGAGACCCTTACCAAACAGGATGGTTGGATGTTTAGAGACCCTTACTAAACAGGATGGTTGGATGTTTAGAGACCCTTACCAAACAGGATGGTTGGATGTTTAGATACCCTTACCAAACAGGATGGTTGGATGTTTAGAGACCCTTACCAAACAGGATGGTTGGATGTTTAGAGACCCTTACCAAACAGGATAGTTGACTGTTTAGAGACCCTTACCAAACAGGATAGTTGACTGTTTAGAGACCCTTACCAAACAGGATGGTTGGATGTTTAGATACCCTTCCCAAACAGGGTAGTTGACTGTTTAGAGACCCTTACTAAACAGGATGGTTGGATGTTTAGAGACCCTTACCAAACTGGATGGTTGGATGTTTAGAGACCCTTACCAAACAGGATGGTTGGATGTTTAGATACCCTTACCAAACAGGATGGTTGGCTGTTTAGAGACCCTTACCAAACCGGATGGTTGGATGTTTAGAGACCCTTACCAAACCGGATGGTTGGATGTTTAGAGACCCTTACCAAACAGGATGGTTGGATGTTTAGATACCCTTCCCAAACAGGATGGTTGGCTGTTTAGAGACCCTTACCAAACCGGATGGTTGGCTGTTTAGAGACCCTTACCAAACCGGATGGTTGGCTGTTTAGAGACCCTTACCAAACCGGATGGTTGGCTGTTTAGAGACCCTTACCAAACAGGATGGTTGGCTGTTTAGATACCCTTACCAAACAGGATGGTTGGATGTTTAGAGACCCTTACCAAACCGGATGGTTGGCTGTTTAGAGACCCTTACCAAACTGGATGGTTGGATGTTTAGAGACCCTTACCAAACCGGATGGTTGGCTGTTTAGAGACCCTTACCAAACCGGATGGTTGGCTGTTTAGAGACCCTTACCAAACCGGATGGTTGGCTGTTTAGATACCCTTACCAAACCGGATGGTTGGCTGTTTAGAGACCCTTACCAAACAGGATGGTTGGTTGTTTAGATACCCTTACCAAACCGGATGGTTGGATGTTTAGAGACCCTTACCAAACCGGATGGTTGGATGTTTAGAGACCCTTACCAAACAGGATGGTTGGATTTTTAGATACCCTTCCCAAACAGGATGGTTGGCTGTTTAGAGACCCTTACCAAACCGGATGGTTGGCTGTTTAGAGACCCTTACCAAACCGGATGGTTGGCTGTTTAGAGACCCTTACCAAACCGGATGGTTGGCTGTTTAGAGACCCTTACCAAACAGGATGGTTGGCTGTTTAGATACCCTTACCAAACAGGATGGTTGGCTGTTTAGAGACCCTTACCAAACCGGATGGTTGGCTGTTTAGAGACCCTTACCAAACTGGATGGTTGGATGTTTAGAGACCCTTACCAAACCGGATGGTTGGCTGTTTAGAGACCCTTACCAAACCGGATGGTTGGCTGTTTAGAGACCCTTACCAAACCGGATGGTTGGCTGTTTAGAGACCCTTACCAAACCGGATGGTTGGCTGTTTAGAGACCCTTACCAAACAGGATGGTTGGCTGTTTAGATACCCTTACCAAACAGGATGGTTGGCTGTTTAGAGACCCTTACCAAACCGGATGGTTGGCTGTTTAGAGACCCTTACCAAACCGGATGGTTGGCTGTTTAGAGACCCTTACCAAACAGGATGGTTGGCTGTTTAGAGACCCTTACCAAACAGGATGGTTGGCTGTTTAGAGACCCTTACCAAACAGGATGATTGGCTGTTTAGAGACCCTTACCAAACCGGATGGTTGGCTGTTTAGAGACCCTTACCAAACAGGATGGTTGGATGTTTAGAGACCCTTACCAAACTGGATGGTTGGATGTTTAGAGACCCTTACCAAACAGGATGTTTGGCTGTTTAGAGACCCTTACCAAACCGGATGGTTGGCTTTTTAGAGACCTTTACCAAACAGGATGGTTGGCTGTTTATAGACCCTTACCAACCAGCACACAGGAGAAAGGTTGCAAGAATACTGAGGGTATAAGAGTGATCTATAGATGGTCTTATGCAGATGGCACAACCCCAAACATTAGTTAATAGGATACTCCATGCTGTAGGCCACTGATATTGCTTAATTTGCACGGCAGAAAATTCAAGCAAATTAGTTAAAAAAGAAATATCCTTATAATCAGTTATTCTAGACTAGGGTCATGAGGACATATACAGTAAGTGAAAACTCCCATAATTGGACAACAAAATGTGAATGACATAGGCGGACATTCACATCTCTCAACCACTGAAACCCTCTAAACAAAAGTGGAGGTTTAGAATTAGACGTGCAGTGTCCTGGAGTTGTTTAATGATTGTCAAGCAATGCTCTTACACTAGGGCAAGATAATACTTACATAATACCAATGACGAGAAACACGTAACTATTGCTCATTGGAACATTATTTTCAATGTGGCCTAGTAGCTCCTTCTGAAAGGATTGCAATACAGCCTAAATGTTATGGTTGAAATGGTTTGCTGCATATGTAGTACTGTCATGGTAGAATGGTTGGTTAAGACTGACAAGAGGTCAATGCATGTTTGAACTTTACATCCCTCTCTCTGTCTCTCTCTCTCTGTGTGTGTCTTTTGCAGTCTTTCTCCACAGTACTCCTTTTTATTCATTTATTCAACCAGATATGCCAAAACATTATTTACCCTGTGGACAACAAGTTGTAGCGACAAGCTACGGGATATTATTCACAGTCAGACAATTGTTATTTGTGCGGTGGAATCCTTTGCCACCACAACTTATTATGCAGATCACCTTTTTCCTCAGTTGGTGGTGACATTGCATAAAGTGAAATGTAGCATGAAAATATAATTAATATGCAAATCAGTCATGACAATGTGTGACATTAGACTCATGCAGTATCGTCTCTGTCACATACCATTATGTGGTTTATTGCAATTCAAATTCCCAGTTGGGATACTACTGTGACTGTGTGCCTCAAATATTCAAAGGGAATAGTATAAACATCACCAGGCTACAAAAACCTGCAGAGTTTAAATTGTAAATAAATATGTTATAACCATTAAAATGGACACCATGCACTTTCCACCAGGCACTGATTAGTTTTGTCAACATTGTCCAAAATAATCCTTCCTCTGAATGATTTACAATAGGTTACAGTTTTCAGCTGATTTTAATATAATAATCATTAAGTACAGTGTTCTAGCTTCAGTGTCACTACAAGTTTAAACCAAAAGGCGCCAATATGAGTGAATAAAAATGAGTGAATAAATGTTATAGGACAGTTCCCTTATTAAAAAATATTCTCTACTTAAATAGATAGATTGGTCCACATTTTAAAGCACATTTTATTTTTTCATATATTCATATTATATTGTGAACAAGAGATTGACAATACAAGACCTGACCCTTCACTGAATCTGCCATTACTCTTCTGAAATTTCCTCACAGCTTTCATGAGTTTTCTTTGTTTGGACGGCGCTGCTCATTGCCAACTGGGTATGCCTGCTTTCTTGAGCAGTTATCAGATGAGGTCATCAAACTGGCTAGTACTAGAGATACCGGCTTATTCAGAGTTATTCAGATAAAACTGCTTTTGACTACTATGCCCCAAAATCCTGTAATGCCTTGTAGAGTAACCTTAATTTTCTTTCTTTGGTGCCTTTAAATGTTTAATGCAAACCTTTTTGTTGGTAACTGTCATTGCTTTTTGCTTTTATTTTAATATTCCAGTAATATAGGGCTCAACTGTAAAACAGATCTGTTTCCCAATTTGACTTCACTGTATATAGTTGAGAAAAGAAAATCAATAGCATTTTTTGTGTGAAGAACTGCCTCTGGAGGCCTTCAGGATTTGCTCTTGTCTCACAAACACAGCTCTAGCTCAGCCTCATCCTCACACTAATGGTTGGCATCAGCTGATGCAAATGACAAATCCAATGATACCAGCCCAAAGTGTGCAGCTTAAACTCAAGCTGTTCCGAAGCGCTGCATCTTCCCAGTATTAAATGCTCAAACTTAATTAGTTCAGAAGTTACAAAAAATTCTATCGTATTTTGATTTCTCTAAATCTCGAATTAATTTAGGGTAAAAAATAAAGGTGTTCCTGTTTAGGTTTTTAGGGGTTGAAAATATTGTTCTGTAAGTGCTTTGGGGATTCAAGAAACATGAAACAAACTGGAGTTTTATGAAGAAATCTTTACATAAAAGCTGAGACATAACCAGAACTAGAGGTAGATGGGCAGTTGTTGTGTATGTCTATATGTATTTCCCCATAACAGAAACCTCGCTCTGGTGAGTCACTGATCTCTCTTCATTTCAGTGGGGCTCTGGCTCTATGCAGCACTCCAGTTCAATAAAGCAAAAGGCTGTGTTGTTGCTATAGTAACATCTGCAAAGAATAAAAGTCAGATGGAGATACAGAGAATATCACGGCAAGTTTCTTTTTTACCCCATATGATTCTTAAATGCAAAATGTATTAATAGGAAATTATATCACCAGCAGTCTATAGCCGTGCAGAGGGCAGAAAAAGACAAGAGAGTGACAAAGAAATGTTGGGGTCAATCTTGCTTGACTAATTTTGTTGTCATAACAATAGGATAGTTTATGAATATAATCCATTGAAATAAACCCAATGCCCAGATCAAAGCACACAGATAGGACTTAAGGAGAGTAGGCAGGTCATTTGTTGTGACAAGAGTTGCAAAACAAATGTAAGCACAAACATGGTGAAAACATTGTTTACTTGAATTGATAGCGTGGGTCAACAAATGTCTGTGGCACTTCATGTACTTTAAGTCTCATGTTTCCAGTTTTCATTTTATGTTTAAACACAGGTTGGCAGAACAGTACAATAACGTTTAACAAAACAATGTACTGTGTGTGTTCATTTAATCTATCTTTTACTAATTCAAAATGCATGCAGAAGGGAAGGAGAGAAAAAAAAATCATGACCAAACACAAAAGCAACTGAAAATAAACCAGAACAGAAGGCACAAGAAGCTGGCCCTAACTAAATATTCACAACTGGTTCAGGTATTTTTTAAAGGCATGCCTGGTTAGAAGAGAAAAAAATAGAATGCATACGATGGCGCATTTGGTCATTGTGTTAGTTCTATCCAAGATCTTTATTATTGATCATGTCTCGACACCTCATGAGGATTCTGCACTGACTGAGCTCCTACATGGAGTGTACTTCGTGATGTGTGTGGTGTGCTGAGGAAAACCATGGCATGCCTTCCAGCTCAATGCTCCATCTTAACAGGGGCAATAATCTGCAGGTGATGGATTCTATGAACAACTCTGCCACTGACATCACAATACAATTATTTTCTACTTCAGCGCTTTTCAATTCACATCAAGAGAAATGTGGATAGTTTTAAAAACGCCAGCAGGTAAATCACACATTATTATAGTCCAAAGATTCTAATTTTCACAGTGAATATTGGAAGTATGACTAAATGTGTTCAGTTTTGTCCCTATTTTTTATTGACTTGTTTCTTGTTTTACTATACACTGCCATGTTGACATATCTTTTTTATTCAGTGTTTATAGTTTTGCGATGATATACCGTATGCCTACTTATATCATACAGCATATCATGATCAACCTAGGAAATGTTCTCTCAGCAAACTGTAAATCAGAGGAGAGAATCTATTCACAAGTAAGTATCTCTTCCATCCAGATGACCTTTAAATTGGGTCAGTTGTACACTGAAGATGAGGTTGCCATGGTCACTAAATCGAATTACGCTGCAAGTACCCATTTGCTTTGTCCTCTCCCATTGTTTTTACTGGTGATGTCCTTAGTTGTCACCTGCCTGCACAATACAAATTCCACCTCAAAACTCCAGCAGTGATGAAGTCACATGGCTCACCACAAGAAACTTTTTATTAAAAAAGCAAAATCAGAGATTCCAAGGTACAGCAGTCACACAGGTTGTGACAGTACGTTTTCTGTATCAGTTTAGCAGTCATAGAAGATGATTTGCAACACAGCAGAAGACAAAATTATCCCAGTTAGAATTGTTATAAGTGATAATATTTACCACCAAAGAATAAGAAATTGTGAGTGTAGTGTCTTCACCATGTCATAAACATAGCAGAGAACCTTGAACTGTGATGAAACTAAGAATAGATAACACTTACTGTAAAATCTAAAAATACAATCCTTACAAAATAAAACATAAAAACAGTGAGCTTCAAAAATCGGCTAAGTTGTAAGTCCTTTGTAAAACCAGTACCCCCCTCTGCGGCTTGATATCTGTTGAGTAGTGGTAGCCCCTGTGAGTGTATGGCAGCTCTGCAGGAAGACAGGGGACTGATGAGAACACAGGGTGTAATTACCCAAACTCTACTATGGGATATCTGTTACACTGATAAGCCCTCTGTTCATCTATCTCTCTTAAAAATCAGTTGGCCTTCAGAAAGTTGGCTTGAGGGCTTGGCATTGCCTGAACTGGTCCTGCCCAGCCCTTTGTGCCTGCACATGTGTGTGTGTGTGTGTGTGTGTGTGTGTTTGTGTCTGTGATAGATGTGGCAGTAATTCCACCCCCTGGACAGGCTTTGCAGGCATTTTACTGAGCTTTAAGAAAGCCCTCAATCACAGTGAGCAGAAACTGGCCACTCATTCCCATTTCATCTCCTCCTAGTCATTCGTCCATTCTTTCTGTCTCTATTTAATGTTTCCACAGCTGAGTAATCTGAAGGCTGATTTCAAGGTCATATCTGCAGGGACCTCAAGATTCATCATATTGCCTGTGAGAAAATAGCAAATATTGAGATTGAGAATCAATTTAGAATAAGAATCTCGAGAGCTCACCCTTATTATGATGTTTATTTGAAGTATTCAGACAATGCCATTAGGTTCAGTAGATTATCAACTCAGGCAATATATAAATGATTTGGAAACAATATAAGTACTCTAAAGCATTTTTCCAACAGCAAAATGTAGGAATAGAGTCAAGCAAAATGAAATAATGTTTCTGGGCCGTCTAAGCTCTAGCTACATTTCAATTACACTGCATACTTAAGTAAAAATCACTGGCAAGTAGTTCCAGTGACAAGGAATCCAAAAATGGTCACACCAGAACGGTGTTCCCTAAACTCGAACAAAATGACCTAAAATACACTTTTTCCTCACTCCTCTCACATGGAATATGTACTTGGAATTCATCATGCACATTTTGTGTGGACACGTCCAGTGATAAGCCTTGTCCGAGGTCTCCACCACCCGAAAACCTCTTCTGTTTGGATTTTAATTGACTGAAATAAAAAAAGACACACCTTGTTTTCTTGCTAGTATTCTTATATTGTTCATTCTACTTGAGCTTTGTGGTTGCCATGGCACTGTGAGATATCCTAGGCAGAGAGCACCTGTACATTTGTAAATAGTTGGTTGTTTTACATATTTATTACCACAATTTTGATTATATTTGTGTATAACTAATGTCTGAACTGAACTAAAGCATCTGTTTGTTTTTACACACGGAAAATTATTTTGGAAGGCTGGCAACATTTAGATTTTATGATGTGTCAGTAGGTCATACAGAACCAGTAGGTTTCTACCATTTCAGTTGTTTTTGATCCAGACAATTTCCAGACGAGGATATGGGTAAGGGATAAGGAGCTCCGAACATTTCTATCTATATTGTGATCCTGCCTACCTGTACCATGAAAACTGCTAATACTGCCTTTCTGAACTACATTTGACAAATGTGAAAGGCCATCAAGTCAAGACCTATCACTAACAGAACTCTACATTTGTTTTGAAAGTACTTATAGATTCACTTTGCAATAAAAAATAAATGTCATTATTATAGCTTGAAAGATTTGAACAAAAAATCTGTGCTATAATCAATTGGTAAAATGGAATACAAAACAGCTCTCAAAAGCACCTCATGGACAATGGATGGACAATCAATATGAAGAAAGTTCACCACTCCCCGAAAGATGCAGTCAGACCAGTTTCTTTCGAACAATCGTAACAATTACATTGATTCCACTTACTCTTGACACGTCTTTTTAAAAGTGATGAATTGCAATAGTGAGTGGAAAAAAACATCTCAAACGTTGCTTCAAACAAAATTTGTACATTTCACGTTGTTCCCTCGTAATTCCTATATTTTTTGAATGCTTTAAAATTATGAATAGGATATATTTATTTTTTGTACGGATTAAAATCCCATAATATTTTAAGGTGAGGGAACCGACCTACTCTGCTTGTCACTCTCACCCTTTACCTCTCATTCTTGCTCTTTTCTCGTCTCTTTCTCTCTCAGACACACCCATACACCCTCACAAACACACCCATACACCCTCACAAACACACACATTGCCTCAGACATGCATGCTCAAACACACTCATACGGACACAAAACCACACATCCTTGCTCACTCTCTTTCATCCAATAGATTCCATAACGATACTAACACCTGCAAGACAGTGTAACGGATTCAGACAGAGGCAATCTTTTTTTTTCCATTTAAAGCAGATTACTACAGGTTTCAGGACTACAGGCTTCAATACACGTTGTGCATAAGTATGACACGCAGGCTGAAGTGATTCTGGCACTGGTAAAGTGCACAGCGAAAGCATGAAAAGTGAAAGCAATGACACCTCATTGTTCATGCACAGTGGCACACATTGGTTCAGCTCATTCACATGCAGGGGCTTATCTGCCTTTGTTGAGACAGCAGCCCACGAGGATTCTCCTGAAATACATTTACCAAGCCTGTGTGAAGGCAGTGATCAACAATTTAGAGGCCATCGATTTTAGGGCTGCAGGGATTGGTTAACTCGTATGTTAGGATTCTTCCGTGGTGGGCAAGCCCAATACACTAAATAGAGGCGGCATAGATCATGAGCATCTCCAGCTACTGAGCCAGATGGGGAAAAAAGGAGCATCAATTATCTACTGGGTGGCATTTTAAGCAAGGTTCGTAAGCCAAAGCTCTATAAACTATTAAGTTGTGAATTTCTACCTTCTGCTTTTCAAACCAATCTGTGATATCCCTTTCTAAACCTTGAGCTAATTCAACCTGTATGTCTTTGGTTCTCTGTTATGATTCTCTTGCTCTCAGCAATGCCTGTGTGAAGGAGGGTTGCTATGCAACAGCCATATAAAAACAGAGATCATGCAGTAATGCTACCTGGCAATCTGATTTAATCAGCACACCCACTAAGCCATAAATCATCATCAGCCACGAATTACAACAATTTAAGACAGCCCTTCTCTAACCCACCTGAGAGACTATTTGAAGTAAGCTCGCTGGCTATGCACAAAGACCTTGGCCTTAGCTGCACACACTCAGGAAAAGTGTGAATTAAAAAAAAAAACACTGAAGGTTGGCTTTGAAGACAGGTTAATCCTAGTTTAGGACAAAATAATCAAGTTTAGTGGAGTTGACAGAGCTATACTAGGCTTAATCTGCGTCCGATAAAACAGCTCTATACGTTTGTTTTAACCAGATCTTAGATTCTGGATTGAATACACAATGTGCTTGGAGGTCGTGTAGAACACAACACTATAGCAACTACATTTATCCCTCTACCCTGACCTGCTAATTCACCAACCTGACTACCATCCCCTGTCTCCTCATTGTGTAACATTGATCATTCCTGATTTCTAGGGAAGGGACCGTACATCTTATCTGAATCCCACAGCTGTGTCCCCATCGCTGGGTGGATTATCTGTCGACGGGAATTTAGTTGGGGGTGTTTAAAATGAGATTTAACATTGATCATTTCCCTGGGCTGAAAGAGTTTGTGTCAGCGCTTGGCAAGGGCAATTCTTCACTGGGCATCTGTCTGTCCCGGCTCAATAGCCCATCAGTCAAGCCTGCCACAGCAGCTAGGTGACAGAGAGATGGCCTGCTGGGAGAGGAGAGACACAGATACAATCTAACTGAAGAGCAAACCACAAATACACTGAGAAATAAAACACAAGAGGAGCCTCTGGACAAGCGAGGAGAATGTCAGTGCTATGAAAACATTCCCTTTGGAACTTCCAGGCGAATCCACAGGAAGAATTCTGACAGGTGTCTATGGTCAATGGAAAAGTGAAAGGGAGAGAGGTTGGAGATTAAGGATGTAATGTATCTATTCTAGAAGGCCTCAGCCCTCAGCCAAGACATACATCCTAGTGTAGGTAAAGCTTGTCTTCAGTCTGATCCAGGTGATATTCTTAAATGTCATTCGGCCTCTCCAGACAGATCTCTTTGCTTTCTACAGTACTCTTAAGGTCATCATAATAATTTGTTTTAAATAGGATGCTTTTATTTAAGCCTGCGGATTGACTGTGTGATTGGGTTTGATTACAGACTAAAGACAGTGACTCTAAGAATACTGTCGATTCATAAGTGACCTTTGGAGTTCTTTAAAGAAACATTTGTACCTTTGGTTATGGTCTATTCACCATAGCACATCTATTTAAATTAAAGACCTTTTGCAAGATATTTGGCTGCAATAAAACATTTATGATTTAAACATTAATTGACATCACCTTTCAAGGTAACCTGTAATCCTTCTGCAGTTAATACCCCGCTCCGTGAAATGCCATTCCTGTTTACCCCACACCAATCCCACAATGGCATTTCACAGAGGGCTAAAAAATATATGAAAGACACACCTCCAAAAAGGCACATATCCAATCATATATTAATTTACAATAGAAATAGGTCATAATGTAACTCCTACCGTTATACAAAGGTTCTGGTATTGACCTTTTTGGTTCCTTGAAGAACAATTTCAGAGGTTTCTCAAAAAAATATGTAATTGAAATGAAAAGGTTCTTTCAGGCTCCTTTACATCTAAGGGTGTATAATAATAAAAGCAATGACCTTTGCCTGAAAGATATATTAATATTGATAAGTTCGGGACACCGGCAGAACAAAGCTTGAATTTTTCACTTCCTATCAAACATAATATGAAATAACGATAATGGGAACTTCTTCCAGGTTCCACATTATTACTGCTTTGTCTGTACTCCCCTCTCACTCGGCTGTAGGGAAGACCAGGGGAAATAATAACCGCTTTTTTCTTTTACTCTGTCGATATCACTCGAACTAGGCCAGTTATTTTTTAATACATGAGAAAGGTACACTTCACTTCTAATTCTTGAGATCATTTACTTTATCAGTTGAAACTGCTAAGAGCATGTAGCAGAATACAAATGCCTGAAAGAATGTCAAGTATGAGAAATGGATAGTATAAAAGATGTAAGAATTTAACTGCAGATCTCTCCAAAATCATATTAGAGAAATGGCTGCAGAGGTCTTTTTGTACATCACAGAGAAATGTTTTATGTTCATGTTTGATTACATTTTGTGTTATTTTGAGAATATATAACATATAACATCCATACATGCCTAATAATCGTATTGAAATGTATATGTTATATACATAACATAACATATACATTTCAATACATCCTTACATGCCTAATAATTTAAAACACTTGTCCATGTGACTAGTTTGTTTAATGCCGGCCAATATTTGTCAAGCTGAATCTATCATATGATGGAGTGACAGTATTACATTCTGCTAAGAATAGTCCACCCCAACCATTTGAGCAACAGATGGGTCAATAACATTTCTGGAAGTCTGGGGAACATGTAGGTCATCACAGTTTCTGAAGTAATTTGTATCTGTTTTGCAGGGTGTTTCTGTTCACAATACCAGTGAAGGTTAACATTTCTTATTATGACTTTCTGTAAGCAGTAACGGTTAACAACCATGTATTTCCTAATACTAAAATCAAATGGAAAAATGATCCAGATATTTTAATTTTAAAACAATTACATTAATAACAATTCACAAATCTAGGACAAAGGATTCCTTTTTAAAGTGAATAGGTAGGACACTTCTCCTTAATATTAATTATTACTTTGATTGTGGCATATTGTTGAAGTACAATTTGTGCATGTGTGTGCGTGTGTGTGTGTGTGAGTGTGTGTGTGTGCCTTTGGTTCTTACACACAACATCCGTGAGATTTTTCCATCCGTTGCTATGGAACAAGCATAATATCAGCTCTTTTAGCCTAAATCAGCTTATTGGCCTTGTCTTGAGAGATGTGTCTCCACCTGCCAGAGTGTTGACACAGATCTCAACCAGCAGAATGATTCCATGCCTTAGTTCTACTGAACCTAAGAGCTTTGTTCCAATCACTTGTGAGAATATATAGATTTTCTTAGCAAACAATTTGCAGGTGTTAGTGTTTGGAAAAGCCTTTTAGGTTAATGCATGATCATTTAATGGGTAATTGCAGCTAATTCATTTAGATTTTACTAATAAGGCTATATATTGCCAGAGTGTGTAATCATTAATCTCCAGGATCAATAGATTGACTAGAAAGCTAAATAACTAAAAAACATTTCACCAAGGTACAATGTCCATTGAAACAGCATGTGTTATTGAACTCAATCATGATTCCACTTTCACCTTTAATATGGAATACAATTTTTATATCTATTTCATACATTTTGACTCATTCAATGTAACTTGTCCAGATAATCACATCATAAGGCCACCTTTGTGATAGCATGATAACCTCATGTGAACACACTTGGACATTTCTGTTGTTCTGTCAGTACCAGTGTCCTGGTAGTTTCACACTCACAAACTCTCCACGTAGCTTTACTAAAAGTGACCATTTTACCACCACTATGGTAAAATGTACATGAAAGACAGATGGACAGCTGACATCCCAAGGTTGCATTTTGACAAAAGGTTGAGTTGACAAACATAAAAACCCAGAGACCCACACAGACTATCCATCTCCATACGTTCCCAACCGGTGGTGTACCTATGGGTCCATGTCAACAGCGTACACATAGAGGTGGCCAACCACCACGTGATATTCTACGGTGTCTGGGATGATTGATGACCTCAGCATGTGACCAAGACCTTCAAAATGCTGGGTAAAAGCCAACAAGCCATCAATCTACAGTTACACATTCCAAAAGCTTCCCACAGCCTACAGGAAGTTGCCAGATATGCTTAGCTTTGTGAGTAATTTCGTGTGGTTCTTCTAAATAACAATTGCAATCATTTGATGCAAATCATACATTTGTCTGTAACCTTTTAGGTCAGAGTGGACAATATGAAAATTATTTAGTGATTTTACACAACGTTTAATTGGATAATGATGCTGACTTAAACTGATTTGCCAAACGATATACAGAGACATATAAAGATGACAATACTTTGAGTTCCATCTCATGGAGGTACAAGCGAAGAGACAGTCCTTCTCTGCAAGCAAGCTTTCTACCACACATGGTTAAGAAGGTGCTTTTGGAGACATCCTGCCCCTGACTCATTATTCTTTCCATCTTCCTGCTTAAGAGCAACCAACATTAGACCGCTCACACAAGACAGCAGCGAAGAAGGTGTAAAAACAGGCATTATGTCCAAAAAAAAATGTAATAAGCAAAAGCTACTGACTACTAAGGAGATCTTAAAAATGACATATTGTATTAACAACAAACATTGCAATGAAGTTGTATATTTATACTGAACAATGTTTATAATGATCATGAATAGGATTTGAAATTCTATTAAAAAAAGATTTAAAGAGTAAATTAATATAGTATGTCAAAGATGATTCGGAAGAATATTTCTTGACCAAAAGTATGTTTGCGCTACTTGAGATGTTGTTGAAATAGAGATGTGATGTATAACGGCCATTTACACTATTTGGTTAAATATTAGAACATTCTGTAATGTGTTCCTCTTACAACAAACCATGTAAGGTGGTATAACAGCAATAACCTCATGGGTAAAACTCATGGTGTTTGTTGGATGAGTAGTAGGACTCAACAACAAAGGGCAAAACCAATTAATCATGGAAGAAAATCTGGAGCAAAATGGAAACCGGCAACATTGAGAGCTCAAAGGGGAATTTATATATAATCATTCATCTAGCCTCCAGGCAACTAACTGTAATGAAGAGAAACTCCATTCTCGGGGTAAATAAGTCATTAAGAGCATGGAATAATCAACCAGCCGGATAACACGTCGGAATATGAATATGACACACAAATGGCAAAATACTCAAATATTAGTTACTGCCCCTTTAAACCGAATAAAAAATACTCTCAGGTAAAGAATATAAGAACATCTAAGTGATGTAAATGAGTGCAAATAAAGTAGAGCGTTTTTCAGATTTAAATAACATCTGAGGTTTTTTTTTTCTTCTTCTTAATCTTTTGTGTGTGGCACTTTAATTTTCCTTGCTAGTAACAAATTTAACTTTATATTTTCTCTTTTGTTTGGTATCAGGGCATTCAGCGTGAAATTAAAGGGAATGCATTGTGAGTCCAAAATAAATGTGCTACACTGATGAGGTTGGAGTTTGTCCAAACCAATGAGACGAAATGCTTTTACTCTTATTTCCCTCATAGGAAAATTATCTGCTGCTTATTATTGTTCAGGATTCATGACTCATTCTCTGGTAAAAAAGGGAATAAGTGCCAAATGGAGCTTACTGGAGGAAATCAGACGTTTGCAGTTGAGTTTTACAATTGACTTTATACACAAATTCACTTTTTATTTTCATATTTGTTTCCCACTTTTATTATTGCAGTGAAACTAAGCCTAAATTCACCAAGTAACCTTGTATTATTATCTGAATTCAACCAAGTATTCTTTGTAAACGGTGAATTCACACATACATCTTCTCCCACCCATCTGAAGTATTACAGACATTTTCTCTTCTTGAAATCTTATAACATTGTACAGTAAAACTCATAAACAAATCTAATATTTTTGCAAACTGCCATAATGCACAATAAACTACAACAACTTTGGTGATGTTTTTATTCTGACATTGATATAGATTTCCCTATAAAAGAGATGTATAGTCTTGGCACATTGCTTGTTAATCACTAGATTTCCAGATGAGCTGTCGCTGTGTAAATGGATGTCATAACCCCCGGGGAAGAAGACTAATATACAACCCCATTAGGCTCTATTTGGCTCACCTGTAAAGTAACCTTGTGATTCATAATCTCTCTATATTAAAATAGGAAAGCCAGGGAATTAATTGAACCACATGGCATGCTACTCCGTTTGTACCGACACAGCTTATAAAGCTCCTCTGTATTCTACTGTTGTAAAGTGTATTATACTATACAGTGGGGAGAACAACGATTTTGCAGGATTTCCTACTTACAAAGCATGTACAGGTCTATAAATCTTATCATAGGTACACTTCAAATGTGAGAGACGGAATCTAATACAAAAATCCAGAAAATCACATTGTATGATTTTTTTTATTATTAATTTGCATTTTATTGCATGACATAAGTATTTGATCACCTACCAACCAGTAAGAATTCCGTCTCTCACAGACCTGTTAGTTTTTCTTTAAGAAGCCCTCCTGTTCTCCACTCATTACCTGTATTAACTGCACCTGTTTGAACTCTGTTACCTGTATACAAGACACCTGTCCACACACTCAATCAAACAGACTCCAATCTCTCCACAATGGCCAAGACCAGAGAGCTGTGTAAGGACATCAGGGATAAAATTGTAGACCTTCACAAGGCTGGGATGGCTACAGGACAATAGGCAAGCAGCTTGGTGAGAAGGCAACAACTGTTGGCGCAATTATTAGAAAATGGGTGAAGTTCAAGATGACGGTCAGTCTCCCTCGGTCTGGGGCTCCATACAAGATCTCACCTCGTGGGGCATTAATGATAATGAGGAAGGTGAGGGATCAGTCCAGAACTACACGGCAGGACCTGGTCAATGACCTGAAGAGAGCTGGGACCACAGTCTCAAAGAAAACCATTAGTAACACTACGCCGTCATGGATTAAAATCCTGCAGCGCACGCAACGTCCCCCTGCTCAAGCCAGTGCATGTCCAGGACCGTCTGAAGTTTGCCAATGACCATCTGGATGATCCAGAGGAGGAATGGGAGAAGGTCATGTGGTCCGATGAGACAAAAACTTAGCTTGTTTGCCGTGTTTGGAGGAAGAAGAAGAGTACCACCCCAAGAACACCATCCCAACCGTGAAGCATGGAGGTGGAAACATCATTCTTTGGGGATGCTTTTCTGCAAAGGGGACAGGATGACTGCACCGTATTGAGGGGAGGATGGATGGGGCCATGTATCGCGAGATCTTGGCCAACAACCTCCTTCCCTCAGTAAGAGCACGGAAGATGGGTCATCCAGCATGCCAACGACCTGAAACACACAGCCAGGGCAACTAAGGAGTGGCTCCGTAAGAAACATCTCAAGGTCCTGGAGTGGCCTAGCCAGTCTCCAGACCTGAACCCAATAGAAAATCTTTGGAGGGAGCTGAAAGTCCGTAATGCCCAGCGACAGCCCCGAAACCTGAAGGATCTAGAGAAGGTCTGTATGGAGGAGTGGGCCAAAATCCCTGCTGCAGTGTGTGCAAACCTGGTCAAGATCTACAGGAAACGTATGATCTCTGTAATTGCAAACAAAGGTTTCTGTACCAAATATTAAGTTCTGCTTTTCTGATACTTATGTCATGCAATAAAATGCAAATTAATTACTTAAAAATCATACAATGTTATTTTCTGGATTTTTGTTTTAGATTTTTTTCACTCACAGTTGAAGAGTACCTATGATAATGCTTTGATAATGCCAGACCTCTATAAAATACTTGATACATGTACTTGCCAGACATGTATCAAATACTTGTTCTCTCCACTGTACATACATCTGGATTATTATACTAAGGAAGTATAGTGAACTGCATACATAGAAATGTGTTTAAGAATTTTCTCTCAATGGTGGACAAACTATTACAATGAAATGTCCTTGCTGGAAAGAGTTAATGTAATAAAGATATTTATTTTTCTAACGCTTTTCTCACAGTTGCTTTACCTATTCCAGAAGCCTTAGGTGGGCAAGTGAATCATTAAGATTAGACTGGGCTAATCTTTTATTCCTTATCAAATGTGGTCAGATGACCAGTTAGTCCTAGAGATTTTGCGGTCTTATTCTGAGTTAGGTAAAACAGGGAGTTCAAATGTTGATAGTTAATGATAGTTTTTACAGTGAACTGTGATTGTGTGTGCATAATATCTCAGTGTTCTGTATATTTTTATTTATGCTGTACTACAGGAACCAGAATGTTTGCAAGCGCTGTTATTCTAAAGCACTACACATGACAGTGTGGCATCACATGAACCATGGCCTGTGCTTCTACAGAGACGTAATGCCTTTGACATGAGAAGATAAGATTTAACAAGATAGTGGTGTGAAGCTGCGGCCTAGTGGTGACCCCCCCAGCTCCATCTGCATATACGGCAAACCGCCAGGGACCCAGGTTCAATGAGCGTCTGAACCCTTCACGTTTGTCTCCACACTACCTCTCTCACTCAGATTCGTACGGTTAAAAAAAGTCTTGCAAAAAACAATTACAAAGAAAATAAATGAATCAATCCATAAAAATAGAATAAGCATTCCAAAAACAATCTAAAGAGGAGAGAAGGTTTGATAACTCAGAAACAGTTGGAAACAGTGTTGAACATTGATAGAGATTGGTGGCGGATGGGGGGAGTTTTCTGCCTTACTACGTAAAGTGATTTGGGCAACATAGCAAAACAAGCACAAGAAATAAGAAGAAGAGCAGTCTTTGCTTGGCGTGGCTACACCTCCATCAATCTACACCTATTAGAACAGCCACCAGCAATTCTTCTCCTATTACCTAGCTCGGCCAAGAGTAGAAACCCTTGTCTATGGGTAATTGCAATGACCAAAGTCGACACTCTCTTGGCTAATGAAACAATACAGGGTTAGTAGACCAGCAAGCAGTATTAGAAATACCCTCACTCAATTCTTCAAGCATGCAGAGACCCTAATGAGACCCAAAGAGATCAATGGCATAAGATGGAAGCAAGGCAGAGGCCATGATACCACTGCACAGCTAAATAAATGGACTGTTTGGCCAGTGTGTGACACCTCTGGCACAAAACCCAATGATATAAGTGAGCTATTGAAGCTGTGACCTCAGGGACAAACCCATTAACACATGACAATGGATGGGGTCATTACTATAGATTCATTATAACAGTCATCAAAGTGTAATTTCTCCCACATCTCTCACTGAGGGGGAGGGAACTACTAGCACCCGTTCAATAGCTGGAATTATCACTCACATATGTGCATAATTGCAATATGGACATCTCTTTTAAAATTGGGAAAAGCATGACAAATAACATGTTCCCATTCTATTTAACTGTTTTAAAATGAAAACCTGTGTATGTCTTTAATACAGCAAAAAGTAAAAGGAAAAATAAGAAGTGTATGTGCAAATACTGCTAGCAAATGTGTTTGTCCTTGCTCTCCAGAGTGGTGCAGCTGTCTGCTGTGGCACTGCCATCCTGTTTCATGGCTTGGTCACAGCATATTGACTGGCTTCCAGTAATGCAAAGGGTATTGTAAATTGCACTCAAACTTACTTGCACTCAAGCAACTCCTTGCAGGTCAGGTGCCTACTAACTTTTTGGGGTAATTATCCGAAGGAACACTTTCCTCAGAGCTTGTTGGTTCTGGGCGACTTCCTGGTGTTTGCGAGCAGTCTGGTAAAGAGGATTGGCTCTGTTCTGAAAGACACGTGTCCTAATCTTTAACTCTCCTGAAACCAATGGGACATTAAATACCACAAGATTTTAGAGACCAGTTCTCTTCCCTGTAGACATCAGCAAGACTACACCACCAAACTGTTAGTTGTTGAAAAGATGCTTTACACTGCTCCCAGATGTTTGTTCATCTACCTAAATCTGGAGGCAATAGATGCAAAAACTGGATCTGCAAATCTTTAAATGTGTACATCAACTGTAAGCATACATTCACCACTCATCCAATCATATCACCCATGGTATGTAAATATATGATAACTAAAGTTTTTAATGCATTCCGTCCCTATATGTTATCTACCATGATATAAAATTCTGAGGACGCATGAATAAATACAATTATTCTGATTCTTCAAGTCCTTTTTAAGTATTGTAACTATAATGTTAACAGGTAATGTTTAGATACAGTATGTACAGTCATAGACAAATACATTGGGATATAGTCATAGGAGTAAACCTGTTTCTTATTTATTAAGACCCAATTATGCAGTTGTATTACTGGAGGTTGAATAATTGGGTTGAAGCACAGTGTTGGACAAATAAATGGGTCTCGATGGATGTCTATTGTCCATGTAAATCCTTTCTGGCTGCACGATTGGCATAAGAAAACAATGAGTGGAGCTGGGGTACATGTGTTACAACTACGCACAATGAGTTAATCTGTTAAATGATTAGTCTACCCTGGTCAGAGATCATAGGAAGATACACCAGAATAACACGACTGGAAAGTGCAGCGAATTGCCGGATATAGGATACTTTTGGTGACTTGTGGAACACAGGCCTAAGGGTAATGCTTAACACAGCTGTACTACATCAGATTTGTACTCCTGAGAATCTTAGCTCTCAGGCATGGGGGAATAATGGCTTATAACTCCAACCATTCAAATGTTAAGAGGCACGTTCACAGGACAACAGTAGAATGCACTCACAACTGGTGTGTTGAGATAACTGGCGGCAGATGGATCAAGACATTAGGAGTGGTGGCCAAGAGCGGACCAACGGTCTAAGCTGCTGCCTCCAGTACACATCTTGCCACTGTCTCAACAGTTAAGCAGAACAATCCTCTGAAGTGTATTTATATATTTTATAAACTTCCTCTTACCCAAAGAGGCGGGTTCTGGTCACTGGTTCTGGTTACCTCTGGGGTGCTGTCACCTCGGTTAATCCCAATTGGCTAATTCTTAGGCCAGAATGGTTACAAAATCCTATGCAATTATAATGCAACTAATCCTTAGAATTGTTGACTGTAAGATTCAAAATATATTTAAGATGTACTGTAGATCTGACAGAGTGAATAAACAGCAGTTAAATTGTTTGCATTATGTCAACAATGTTTCCTCGTCGCACAAAGGTAAACACCAATAGAATTAACAATGTTTATTCAGGGTGATTCGTTGGTAGAAAAAGTTAAAACAAGTACGTAAATGAGACATATTTATCAGTCCAACAGCCTGGCCCTGCCACTTTGTCAACTCTGGAGTGAAAACATGGTTTGAACTGAGTGCAGCCCATAAGAAAATAATGAAAGATCTGGAGATTCAGTATGGAGGAAGATCTAAAGGTTTAAAAACCATTTCAATATGTTCTCCCAACTTACAGGTTGACAATATGTGAATTAATTATTGACAAAATATATTTTTGATTTATATATATGTTGGAAAATGACAATATAGATCATTACCAGTGTGGTCATTAATTTTATATATTATTTTTTGCTCATTTGTATCAATACTGCCAAACATTTTGGAGGTGGCTACAGATCTAATTCTGCATAGATTTTCAGTGGAATAGAGCAGAAATAGAATTTACCTCAACTGTGGTGACAGTAGTCCTAGGCATCTGAGCTATGAAGCAAACTGTGCACCTGCTCCCACACTTTCAAAACAAGGCTGCAAACCTATGTCCTGTAAACGTCCAGAAATGCTATACTTTTTTCAGTTTGAAAGGGATAGCACATCAAAATTGGGCTTGTGGCTAAAAGAGAATTTTTTGGGCTTAAAATGAATAATTTGCAGAACCTAAGTCTGAAAGAACTGAAGTTAACTAATAGGGAAGGGCTTTACAGCCAGCTCTTCAGAAGACTGCAGCTAGATGTTTTTATACTGAAACAATGCATTTTCGATATTCATCCTCCTGAACTGCTTTTCCCACCATTTGAAATACAACTGCCTTTAACATAGCATAAATCCTTCATATTCAACAGTACAACTGTTGTCAAGACATTGTCAGCACTAGAAACCATTTCTATCTTGTCTCGTTCACACAAAATGCTAAGGCAACCCACAAGTTAAAGGGGTGTCATGAAGTTTGAGTCACTCCAAGGCTGCCATCTAGTGGTAATGGAAGATCATAACAAGGTACGCATCCTAAACGATCCCAAATCTCATGTCGTCCGTCCTTCGTCCGTCCGTCGTCGCCGTCCCCGTCCGTCCGTTGTCACCGCCCCCCGTCCCCGTCCGTCCGTCGTCAAAAGGCTACCAAGTGTAAGAAATGTACACTGCAATTACCTGCAAACAACATTAGTGTATCATCATCCAATCAGGCTCCATCTAACTGTATTCACTGGAAAACATTATGGTTACTTTCGATAGCTCCTTAAACAATGTTTCAAATTTTAATTTTGACTGACTTACTGATCTATGAATAATAAAATAGTTACTGTATATTATCCAGCAATTTTTATGTTAGTCAGTATTGATTTACTTTTAAGTTGCCTGCAATATCCAATGCATCCAATAGCTCTAGAAGGAATACTGTCAAATTCACATGTAAATGATTTAAAGAAAATTGGATTGATCTTTACTAAATATTTACATATCTTACAGGAATAATTTGTAAAGAAAATAATGTAACCTAATCTAAAGAAAATAATGTAATAGCGCATTTTAATATTAACTTATCAAAAACACAGAAATACAAGAGAAGTTGATACAAACACTCGCATTCCTTGGGAAATTGACAGGAACCACGCATTATGCCTTTTGCAAAAATAGACTTGGTGAAAGCTTATGTTCACTGTTTGACTATCATTTGTATGGGTGGTCTGTCCTGACTGCGGCAGGTACTCCCTAGGAGGAGCAGGAATGTCAAGGAATGGTTAGATTCCATTAATGTAGCATCTAGGATCTAGAGATATAAACTCCTGAATTCCTTCAGCTAAAATCACATTTACTCCATTTGTTGTATTATATTGTTACATTTTACTAAGACCGGTATTATATAACCAGTGTGACCTTATCAGTGAGGGCGGAAGGACACACCTGGAGAAGTACCAAGACAAAATTGTTAAGATAATTATTCATACCAAGAACGTGTCCATTGTCATTCAAACAAATAACATTTAAAACAAGAAATTAGAAAGTATTTGGTCACAACCTACAAGTATGTTTTTGTGGGATCAGGTGATAAAATGTCAAATATACACAAATCACACAAGATTAGCACAACAATGATTAAAGGGGGGGGGGGATTATGGGAGCCTACTGGATCAGCCTTCTGTCTATCTTAAATATGTTTGCGAACTGAAAAGGAAGATTTTGTAAGTTGCGTATTCTCCATGAAAAGCTTTTGTGTCTTTGGTTTGAGCATTGACATAACCTTTCAGAACCATAGGGACTTGCAATGATATTTTAGCTCAGCCATGGTAATTTCTAAAGCATCTGCGAAGCCTCTCAACACTGAACTGTTGCCAGAGAGGAGAAATGGTACCCCTGTCTTACTTTCATTACACTTCTAAGCACAGTTGAGGCTCTGAAGTCCATCTGAGGTGAGATCCAACCCTCTTTGTGTCCACACTTGTTTCCTACAGAAACCCATCCTTCACTATCATCATTACAATGCCAGCGTTGACTCACTCATGAAAGGAGTGTGGTACAAGGTTTTATTGGACAGGTACCGTCGCAGAATATTCCTGTAGTGCGACAGATATTATAGAATTAGATATTCAATGAGCAAGTTTCAGAGTAATGTTTGAGCAGCTAAGTTATTTTATTTATTTTTTAAATATACGTTTTTTTTACCTCCACTTTTTCCCTTGGGTGTTGGAACCAAATCTGCCACTCATCTAACGCCGAGCCAAGGTCAGGCTGTGAAATCCAGCAATCAGCTCATACATATGTAGTTCCTTAAACATATTGCTGTGACTGGGGAGACCAGAGCACACAACTGCAATGCTGGGAAAGAGATGCCCAAGGCCTTCACTGTACAGCCCAAAGAAAAACCAAACCAGTTCAACTTCATTGGCTGTGATGTCCGTCTTCCCTCAGTGCTCTCCGTGGCAGGGGCCTGTGTCTCACCGTCGGGTGATTCTGTGTCATTATCTGTGACCAAGTCATAAAAGAGATCAGGATTATTCATCTCTCTCTTACCTCTCCCAGGGCTACTTCGATCCCAGCCCCATCAAGGCTTAATCGCTTCCAGCTGTGTCTCGTCGGGGTTGATGAGCCTGTCTGCCAGCCGTTCCCCACAGGCCTTGTCCATGGTCCTGAACCCCCGTCTGAGTTTTGTCTTCAGAGGTGGTCTCCCTGGCAGGCAAAGCCCCACCACAATACTTTCTTTTTTATTTTATTTAGGATGCACACATTACACACCACCAAATCATCAGAAGTGTAACGCCTGTATTTAGCTGTGTTGCAGCTCTCCTCTGGCTGACGAGCGGCGTCTGTTATTTATTCCCAACTCCCCCTGATCAAAAGGTGTTCATGCGGCTTTGCTCTTTTCAGACCACACTCAGGATGAAGATGGTGGGGATTTGGGGGCATGGGGTTACCAAGGAGACACAACAATTGTTTTTCATTAAAGCCACTTACCTAGCCAAAAGACCATGGTCTCGATGTTACTTTTAACGTGCACACCTTTCTGGTCTTCAAAAGGGATGTAGACTGTATCATGTGAAAAATACCAACTCTCTGTTCATAATAACAATAGATGTATTCAACCTGACCATATCATCATCATCTTGAGACCAACATAATCCCTAGAATCATCAAAACACTTCATGAAGTTATTATGAAGCCATGGGTTGTTCAGCAGGACAAATCCTCCTTTGGCTCTGATGTGTTGCCCATGAAGACACAATGTAGATTTGGAGGTCATCAAGTCCAACAGGAACCAACATGGACACTGACAAACTGAAAGTGCCTGCTCCCTGGGTGGAACAGGGCACCAGAGAGCAGGACCATCATCATTTGGGTGGAACAGGGCACCAGAGAGCAGGACCATCATCATTTGGGTGGAACAGGGCACCAGAGAGCAGGACCATCATCATTTGGGGGGAACAGGGCACCAGAGAGCAGGACCATCATCATTTGGGGGGAACAGGGCACCAGAGAGCAGGACCATCATCATTTGGGTGGAACAGGGCACCAGAGAGCAGGACCATCATCATTTGGGGGGAACAGGGCACCAGAGAGCAGGACCATCATCATTTGGGGGGAACAGGGCACCAGAGAGCAGGACCATCATCATTTGGGGGGAACAGGGCACCAGAGAGCAGGACCATCATCATTTGGGGGGAACAGGGCACCAGAGAGCAGGACCATCATCATTTGGGGGGAACAGGGCACCAGAGAGCAGGACCATCATCATTTGGGTGGAACAGGGCACCAGAGAGCAGGACCATCATCATTTGGGTGGAACAGGGCACCAGAGAGCAGGACCATCATCATTTGGGTGGAACAGGGCACCAGAGAGCAGGACCATCATCATTTGGGGGGAACAGGGCACCAGAGAGCAGGACCATCATCATTTGGGGGGAACAGGGCACCAGAGAGCAGGACCATCATCATTTGGGGGGAACAGGGCACCAGAGAGCAGGACCATCATCATTTGGGGGGAACAGGGCACCAGAGAGCAGGACCATCATCATTTGGGGGGAACAGGGCACCAGAGAGCAGGACCATCATCATTTGGGGGGAACAGGGCACCAGAGAGCAGGACCATCATCATTTGGGTGGAACAGGGCACCAGAGAGCAGGACCATCATCATTTGGGTGGAACAGGGCACCAGAGAGCAGGACCATCATCATTTGGGTGGAACAGGGCACCAGAGAGCAGGACCATCATCATTTGGGTGGAACAGGGCACCAGAGAGCAGGACCATCATCATTTGAAAAGGATCTTGACAGCCCACCTACACAGCCAAACACAGAAGAGTTGAGGAATATGACCAGTTGTTGTTGAAGTTCATTAACCGGTAACTATACTACAAACAGGTTAAACAGGTCAATAGAGAAAAAAATATATTAGCAAATAACTGCTGGGTAAACAGTGAAGAATTCACATTAATTGTTAAGACTATGGCCTACCTAGGGCAGTAAATATGAGGCAGTTTTTCTGTACTACCAGATGTCGGGAGCTCAGGCCCAGTGTCCTCTGTGGTTGACATGCTTCAGCCAAAGAGCTGCTCGCGGGAATAAACGATGATGGCATGATGAAGCACACAGTAGTCTCTATTAAAACATTGAATACACTTCCACCAAACCCATTTCCAAAGATGAGAACACACCATAAACGAGAAAACACGTCCATGTTTGAGCGGGAAAGACATGGTAACACTGCGGTGTACAGACCTGTTCCATAACATCTGGCGGCAAATATCACACTCACCTGTTGTCTGCTCATAAAGGCCTCTTAATTCATAACCACCCGGTCTGAACAGTTTCAGGTGCAGAATGAGGCAGTGGTGCACCCTCCACTAACAGCTGCTGATTAGCTCTGGTGATTCAAATATTCCAACCTAATAATATAGGTAATAGCTAAGAGGGCAGAGAACAATAGTTTGGCAGGCTCTGCGGACATGTAGGCATGCAAAGAACATACAGGCTGTTCATCCGTTATACAGATGGTTTATCGCACAGACCTTCAATGTCTCAACTTAACTATTCCTAGCATCATTTGTTGTTTTTAACATTTTTATGGTCTACTCAAAATGTTTTATTTTTTAATAAACTTGATACAAACGTCATGCTTAAAGCCACTTACTGCCTTGGTACAATTTATTACTCTCACTGTTTAAAGGTACCAAAAAAGTTCCTTTTGTAAAATCATTATAAAGCAAAGACCTGGAAAAACATGAAAATGACTGCAGTTAGTTTCCCGACTTCCCCTAAGCACAGTGGCTGAATTGTCAAGAGTAGCCTTACTGTCCCGAAACATTAATAATCAAGCTGCTGTTAGAAAAAAAGGCTAATTGAACATTTCATTAAAACACCTCAATTATACACAATTGAATCCATCCACCAGACATCCTTTTATCATGAACACTTTTTTTTAAAGGCACTTCATGAGCCCTGTAGAATAGAGTAGTGACATGGTTCATGATCAAATAAACATCTCACATTAAAAAAAATCAAAGTTCAGCTGCCATTTCAAGATAAATTGAAAGCAAAGACAGAACAGTGGACATCAAATAACTACTCCTACCACTAATGTGCCTTGTAATTAGCTTATGGAAAGGCTTGGACTTTTCTTTAAAAGGCTTGGATAGGACTCCATCCACAGGTCAGCAAAATACATTAATCTTGGGAATATATATACTGGATTAGCATGAGTAACCAAAAAGCAGAAGAATTGCAAAAATAAAACAAAAAAATTTACACTTTGTGCATTTACAAATTACATTAAGTATTGCATAATTTGAGCGGGGCCTGAACAAGAAACAGCCTTTATACCTTGATCCAAGACTTCCCTTCCCAGTTACTTCTGTACCAAACAAAATGTATTAATCACACTCTATCAAATAAATATAAAAAAATTCTTAGACATATAAACACACTTTCCATAAGGAATGCAAACAATTGTTAAAATGTGGCCACAAAGGAGCTTTTAAATTAGAACAGTGTTGTGAGCTAGTAAAGAGATGCATAAACTTTAAGACATTCAGGGAAACTCAGACAAATTATTGGCAAAACTTGAATGAACCATGATCAACAATATGGACAGGTTTTAAGAGGTAAATTCTTAGATTGGTAACTTGACCAACAAATGGATGTCAACTTCCTCACCCCCACCACATTGGAAATGTAATTTATAAAACAGGTAGGTTGCTTACTAACCTACATATGCTATATACTGTCAACATCATTGGCCAACATACAGTATGACTTCTTAAAATCCACTTGAAACCTTACAATTCCTGTAAAGGTCTGACTGTTCCTGACACCTGAGACCATGGCTAAAATGCCTAATATAAACTCCGTATTAGCTTTAAGTGCTAATATTCCAGCTGATAATCACAAATCCATATCCCAAAAACACACTTGCACAAACCACTTCAAATCTCCATACAAAAAACATTGCATATAAATAAATTAACTAACTGTCTAAAGCTACGCTCTTTTACTAAATGACTTAAGTGCTAGTATTGTCTGCTGTACAATTCTCCACCCCAAACTCAGAACTCCAGTGGGGTCAGGTCCCCAAAGTCACAGTCAAATAATTCACTGATGCCTTCATGGTCCTCCAGACCAAAGTGGTAGTCGTGGCTTTGTGGAGGGGACAGGTTAATGAAGCTGTCCAGTGGGTTTCCAGGACACTCCCCACCCAGGAAGTCAGAGGACAGAGGTGAAAGTTCAAAGTCCGGCAGCACTCCGAGGTTGGGGAATGGGTCACCATCCAGCAATGCATCTGAGAGACAAACGGACACAATTTCACTGACCTGAAGTAAATACCTTTTGAGTAGGAGACAGGAGAACGGATCTCATGGCCAAACCACAGACATTTCTGAACTGCACAGCGTGACTGCGATAGTACTGAGAGTAGCTCACCCGCCTCACGGCATAATGGAAGGGAGGAGGAGTCCTGTTGGGCAGCAGCTGTAGATGATGGCATTTCCTGTGTGGAATTGCACTGTGGTAGTTCTGCAGGCTGGGGTGTTGGCTGATCTGTCGATTTGGATGGGCTGACGCCAGTCTCTGGGCTACAGACACCAGAACTGTTCTCTGGACATAGGAACACGTCGATGGGACCCTGAGTGCTCTTAAGGGAGACCTGATAACCCTGCCGGAAAGACAACAAAGAAATCGTTCGTTTTGAACAGGACACAAATCAAGTCACAATTTCATTGTAAACTATATTAGTGGGGAACACAGTATTTAGTGAAGAAAAGTAATGAGCAAGTGTCCATTGTTCTTTTAATCGCTGACATACCTCGCTGGGCTCTGAAACTTGCATCTGGGTCTCTGCGGGGGCCCTGATTACAATCACCAGCTGGTCAGGAGAGTCAAAGGACCTCCGCAGATCCTGGCACATGACATAACCAAGCTTGACATGATGTTAAAGAAAAAAAACACTGCTGTTACATACATAGAAGAAATACAAAAAGCAAACAGTGAAACAGAGACAAGCAGGACCCAAAGGATATTTTTTGTTCTGAGTATCCTCAGTTAGGAGTTTTAGCTGGAGGTTACACTTTGTAATGAGCTCATCTAGTTTTTCTTCGGCCTCTGTCAACTCAGAGACCTCTTTCTGTAGGTCCTGGTAAAAGGAAACTGACGCACCATCAATGCGGTTCCCCCTGTGACAAATAGAATGACCTTGTAGTCAGGATTGGTGGGAAAAAATGTGTCTCAATATCAATAGCCATCCCGTAAAACCACTGGTGTTAAAGTATTGACACAATACTGTATGGCAAGTGTAAGACCTCTCACTTACAGCCACTGAATGTTGTTCTTTGATTTCTTGGAGATGAGCTGGATACCCTCCAGGACGTTGGTGATGTCATAGATGCGTCTTTTCTGCACTTCGAGAACCTGTGAGGCCCAGTTCAGGTCGACCACCCCGTCAGGAGACTGGGCTAGCAGGTCCAAGAAACGCTTGGTAGTCAGGTTAAGAGAAGTGTCATAGCGAGACTTCTCTGACGAAGGCTTTGGAACTGAGAAAGAAAATTATTATTAAGTATTGACTTCAACCAAAATGATAAAAGTTACAAGTGAATAATCATGTTATTTGAACAGCTCTAGTTTAACTGTGAATAAAACCTCTGGGTGGCGCTGGTGTGGATGTTGGTGCCCTCCCAAGAGAAGGTGGACGGGAGGTACTAACATACTGGTGATCACTGTCTAAGTCCAGCTTCCTCTTCACCTGAAACACAGTGTGTGTATGTATTGGGCAGTGGTAAAACATTTGTATGAACAGAGATAATTCTTCTCACAAACTTTCTTTGTACACCCCATCACATACATTCAACTCATAGCAAGCACCCAGATAGAAAATGTTATACCGGAGGTCGTCCCAGAGTCGGGCGTCGCTGGTCAAGGACCACATCTGGGCCTTGGGGGGTGACAAACCGGAGAGTCTCTCCAATGTTACTGGTGACACCGGAATTGAAGCCCACATTGCTGGGGGTAGAGATTATCACTATCTGGCCCTCTGATAGGTCAATACTCCCAGCATTTAAAATAGTTTCAAAGTCTGCCAATAGATCCTCAGACGTCTGACCTGATATGAGTGTCTCTGACATCTCACACACAAATGGGGTGCTACAGTCCCCTAGACAGTGTTTGCGGGGCAGTATTCAAGTCTTTGTATGGTACTATCAATACCTTCTGATATGCGGCATCTCTTATGTATGTGAATAATAATGCAAACGTACTGGAAGAGTTTGCTTAAAAATACTGAGGTTAAGCATGCTAATATCAACATTAGATTGCTGACTATTAGCTTCAAAAACATAAGCTAACGGAATAAAAAAATGTATGACCAAATATAAGAAGTATACCCTAACAACTGACCAACAATAAAACAACGGTACGGTAAAAACGGTGGTTGAGATTTCTGAAAGTTACAGCCGATAGCTGATTACAGGATAACTAGCTAGACATAATAACACTGATAACACTGGATATTAATCGTTTACAATAGTGCCATAACCGTGTAATAACGCAAATGTTAGCTAACGTTAGCGTGCTAATTCGCTGCCAACCCTTCATAAGGTTACGTTAATCTTTTGTTTTCATCTTTCCAATGACTGCGGCAAGGCCGGACCATATCTAGAAAGTAATTTCCCTGTTACTATTTAGCTAGCTTACGTTAGTTTACTTCAAAATAAGGTTTGTTTGAAACAGTTAATAACGTTAAAAATACTTCATAATTTGTTAACTGTGTGTTGTTAGCAAGTTGACTTAATTGAATATTGTCCCCAATGATACAAGCGTTGCTAGTTAGCAAAATAGCTAGTTCTGCTAGCACAGAACGAGTTGTTTTCGTTTAGGTTAAATAGGATTGGTTACTTGAAAGCAAACCCCAGGTAGCTACAGCGTAGCTACAAAGTATCATAACGTTAGTAACAAGTCAGCGTGCTATACAATTTGCACTCCAACAAAAAGTTGCAGAACACCAACTTTACATTAGAAAAATAATTTGATTCATATTACCCATGAAAATCATTTCAAATGGCATAGTTAATTAGGTAAAGTTAGCATCCTAGCTATTCATCTATCAAACGTTAGCTAGCTAACAGTACTACTGTAACTAGCTAGAGAGCAAACTCAGTTCTTCAACCCCTCGTTTTGGTCAGCACACCCAGGAAGCAATCCGACAAAACAAAATTAATAGCAAATATTCCAGACATAAAATCAACATTGTCGATACACGAATCCGAAAAGTCAATTCAGTAAACACATTGTCTGAAGTCCGTCTAGAAAAGTTAAAACAAGAGACCCCGAATCAACTGTGTTATTGTTGTTATTGTCCCAGCTGATCAGAACAAGGCTTGGGGTTTACGCGCCAAATATTTTGCCGCGAAACTAGCACGTGCGTGAATATCTGGATTTTAATTGGTTGAGCGTATTCACCCCTCAAATGTCAGTATTTTCCAGACTTGTTATTGGCTCTATTCAGTGTCACTTTCTGTGACACCATAGATGCGTTCAGTAGCTTAAACGTTAACTACGCTAGAGAACTATTCATACTGAAAAACAAGTTTCCTCAAAACGTTGAAGACGCCACTTTTCGTTATTATAACTTGGGAACATTATTTGGCTAATTGATAAGAAAATGTATATTCAATCGTGAATGTACATTTAGATTATAAGCATTGGTATACCAATTCATCCAGTGCATTCATTTTCAGATTGATGGGAGCAACACACAACCCAGTAATTTTATGTATATTGTAATCAATTAATTAGCAATCTGGTAAGTGTAATATATACAGGTCCTGGTCATAAAATTAGAATATCATCAAAAAGTTGATTTATTTCAGTAATTCCATTCAAAAAGTGAAACTTGTATAATGTATACATTCATTCCACACAGACTGATATTTTTCAAGTGTTTATTTCTTTTAATTTTGATGATTATAACTGACAACTAATGAAAATCCCAAATTCAGTATCTCAGAAAATTTGAATATTGTGAAAAGGTTCAATATTGAAGACACCTGGTGCCACACTCTAATCAGCTAATATAAAGGCCTTGCAAAGGCCTTTAAATGGTCTCTCAGTCTAGTTCTGTAGGCAACACAATCATGGGGAAGACTGCTGACTTGACAGCTGTCCAAAAGACAACCATTGACACCTTGCACAAGGAGGGCAAGACACAAAAGGTCATAACTAAAGAGGCTGGCTGTTCACACTGTGTCCAAGCACATTAATAGAGAGGCAAAGGGAAGGAAAAGATGTGGTAGAAAAAAGTGTACAAGCAGTAGAGATAACACACCCTGGAGAGGATTGTGAAACAAAACCCATTCAAAAATGTGGGGGAGATTCACAAAGAGTGGACTGCAGCTGGAGTCAGTGTTTCAAGAACCACCACGCACAGACGTATGCAAGACATGGGTTTCAGCTGTCGCATTCCTTGTGTCAAGCCACTCTTGAACAAAACACAGCATCAGAAGCGTCTCGCCTGGGCTAAAGACAAAAAGGATTGGACTGCTGCTGAGTTATGTTCTCTGATGTAACTACATTTTGCATTTCCTTTGGAAATCAAGGTCCCAGAGTCTGGAGGAAGAGAGGAGAGGCACAGAATCCATGTTGCTTGAAGTCCAGTGTAAAGTTTCCACAGTCAGTGATGGTTTGGGGTGCCATGTCATCTGCTGGTGTTGGTCCACTGTGTTTTCTGAGGTCCAAGGTCAACGCAGCCGTCTACCAGGAAGTTTTGGAGCACTTCATGCTTCCTGCTGCTGACCAACTTTATGGAGATTCAGATTTCATTTTTCAACAGGACTTGACACCTGCACACAGTGCCAAAGCTACCAGTACCTGGTTTAAGGACCATGGTATCCCTGTTCTTAATTGGCCAGCAAACTCGCCTGACCTTAACCCTATAGAAAATCTATAGGGTATTGTGAAGAAGATGCGATACGCCAGACCCAACAATGCAGAAGAGCTGAAGGCCACTATCAGAGCAACCTGGGCTCTCATAACACCTGAGCAGTGCCACAGACTGATCGAATCCATGCCACGCCGCATTGCTGCAGTAATTCATGCCAAAGGAGCCCCAACTAAGTATTGAGTGTATTGGTCTAGAGTAATATTCTAATTTTCTGAGATACTGAATTTGGGATTTTCATTAGTTGTCAGTTATAATCATCACAATTAAAATAAATAAACATTTGAAATATATCAGTATGTGTGTAATGAATTAATATAATATACAAGTTTCACTTTGTGAATGGAATTACAGAAATACATTTTTATGATATTCAAATTTTATGACCAGCACCTGTATATAATAGTAATCAGTTTTCGTTTAGTAATAATAATTATCTATTCGTTCGTTTCACAAATAAACGTTTTTAGTTCGTTCGTTGGGATGAATACATCCCCAACTGTTGAGCAGAGGATCCGCCCACCAAACATTATCCGACATGCAGTCGTCTTAATCGAGCGCCTACACACAGAAGGACTACAAGATGGCGCAGGCTATATTTGAAGTTCTGGAAGGTATCGATAGATAGATAATATTCACCCTTTTATATTAGCGGCATAGTAATCAATATGTTGTAGGACGTTTTCTCGAAAGTTTTGGGTTATCTAGGACGTGCAATTATGTAAATGTGACATGAGAAAGCCCAGTGTACAGTAATCATAATGCCAGATTAGTAGCAAATTTAGCTACATCATTTTATTATTAGTACATTCTGATAATCTTGCATAGGTTCATGTTTGTTTGTTACTGCGTTTGTATTAGCATTGAATGTGATTGTCCTTTGCTTGTTTATTCTTTGAAAATGTGTAGTTTTTAGCTTAAGCTAACTAGCTAGCTACCGCAACTGAGAAAATGGCTTGTCGGAAAAGCAGTGGCGCATCAATCCTGTCTCGTAATGTGTTTGTTTCTGTCGCACTTAAAACCATCTTTTTCTCTGGTCTAACTTCTAGATCTGTTCTTGTCTTCCAGGGATGGACAACCAGACAGTCCTGGCTGTCCAGTCTCTGTTAGATGGCCAGGGAGGTGTTTCTGACCCAAACAACCAGAACGTCTCAGTCTCATCCACCATTCAGGCAATGGGTGTGTGCTTCTGTCCACTTTACCTTTATCCTCTTCATCTGATTGCAACTCTTGATGTGTTGATGAAAGAATACTAAGTACTATAGTAGCCCAAATCAAGGGTGTATTCTGTATTTCCAATGGCTGAAACACAGATGGACTGAAAAAAAATTTTTTCTTTTTTTTTTTACACAGATGATGAAGATGTCTTTCTTTGTGGGAAGTGCAAGAAACAGTTTAATTCATTACCGGCATTTATGACCCACAAGAGAGAGCAGTGCCAGTCCAATGCACCCTCCTTGTCTACAGTATCACTTGCATCTAGTAACGCCTACACCCCTGTACCCTCCATTAGCTCTGTACCACACACGCCTGCCAACAGACAGGTTGGTACTGTACCACTGCCCCATTACGTAGGGTTTTAATTGGCAGCTGTTTGTTGTTACTTAATCTCTTCCCACCATGAATCTGGAAATAATTTTATGCACCAGGGAGTAGATGTACAGATGTAGTGTACATAATAGCAATAATTTACTTGCAATGTTAATGCAATAATGCTGTCTTTTTTCCATCACACGTACAGGTATCTGCATACATTACCGTGCCTCCATCTCCTCTTACTCACACACTGGTCCAGGGCAATGTTTTAGTGAGTGATGATGTTCTAATGTCTGCCATCTCCGCTTTCACATCCATTGACCAACCCATGGCAGCCATGCAGCCACCTATTCAGGTACATGGTTTTTAGTCAGTAAAGCCATTCTTAATATGTGTATGTCTTCAGCCTTTATTCACCACTTATATTCCTTTCTTTTAGAGTAATCTGAGTATGCACACAGGTGCATCTTACCTCCAGCACCATCAGCAGTCCTCCCACTCTCTCCCACCTGGACAGTCTCAGACTCTATCCTCCCAGGTGCCATCCAGCATCAGCAATTCAGTGGTCCAGGTCTACAGCACGATGCCCCAAATGTCTGGGAGTGGTAATGCAGAGATTCACACCCTGGGCTTGCAGTCATTCCAATCTGTTCAGGTGAGATTTTAATTAGTCTTTGCAGAGAATGAGAAAGATAAGACATTTCAGTTACACATATTTACGGCAGTGTTTGGGAACCTTCTTGAATAGTTTGGATCAGTAATTAACTAACACTTAGCATATTGTTTATGCCCCAAGGTCCCCAGTCAGTGTGTGGAGAGCCAGTCTTTCAACACTCCTCCAATATACAGCCCTGGGAAGCAAGGCACCAAAACTAAAACTTGCAGCATCACAGCAAACCTAAATGAACTGGGGGATTTTGACAAAATGATAATTCCGAAAAGACCCAGAAATGGCAAGAAAGAGGGAGCAGAGGGTATGTTTTCATTAAAAAAAGTACATTATAGTTAGTCTGATCTTTAGAAATATATATTTTATTGTTCAAATAATTGTTGAAATAATTATAAAAATTCTCGGACACTTTTGCGCAATTGCACAAAAAGTATTTTGGACAAACGTGTCAGACTTGGCTTTCTTTAGCAAACTGACAAACTGGGAGAAACTCGATCTGCAAAGACATTGAGCTTATTAGCTAATTCTACCAACCAATCATTGCCACTGACCCTCCCCACTCTTCTTCCATTGATGTTTTGCAGTTATTCACACTAAACCAGTAACCCTCTGTTTAGGTCAGGACATTGCATTGTCCTGTCCAAATCTTTAAATATGTTGCTTTTCAACTTATCTAATGTATACACCAATGTGTGTTTATTGGATAAATCCAGATGGCCTTTAGGGTTAGTCAAAGTCCAGACCTATGAAAAATTAAGATGTTGTGGCAAGAAACACACACATTTTGAGTTAAAGAAGTTTTACACAGGGGAGTGGGCCAAAATATGACAGATTACAAAAAAGCTTTTTGTTCCAGTCATTGCAGCTAAAAGTGTTATGACCAGTCATTCTGTAAGGAGGCTATTCCTTTTTACAACTTGGGAGGAAGAGGAATGTAATTTTAGCAAATGACTCAAGTCAATAAAAATATCGTTTTATCAAATCACTTAATCTAGTATTACTTTTGGATGATCTGATAATATTCAATAAAAAAAAAAAAGAGAATCCTAAATGGATAAAATCTTTTTTATAGTACTGTTAATGTGCTGTACACAAAAGCCTGGAGGCTTAAGTTATATTAAAATTAAAATAATTGTGTTGTTGCTTTTCAGTGGAACAAATGAAAGGAAAGTCCCAGAAACTAAAGTGCAATTTCTGTGAGAAAGTCTTCTCCAAAAACTTTGATCTCCAGCAACATATCAGAAGGTGAATTAAACAAATCATTTCAGCCCCTTGCAGAATATCCACGTCCATTTTAATGAAGTCCACCCAGGATAAGAAATGATCTGTCATATCTCCACAGTCATACAGGGGAGAAGCCTTTCCAGTGCATTGTGTGTGGCCGGGCCTTTGCCCAGAAGTCTAATGTGAAGAAGCACATGCAGACGCACAAAGTGTGGCCATCGGGCGTGGCCAGCACTGTGTCCAGGCTGCCCATCACAGTCAAAGTGGTCCCGTTGTGTGCGGAGGAGGTGGAACAGGAGGAACAACAACAGCATGATGAGGAAGAGGAGCAGCAGCCAGGTAATCATCTCAATGTTAATTCATTCATATTTCTTTGTAGGCCACAGAGATCCTTTGCGAACAACGCTAAGATATACGAACCAAGGTCCAAAGGCATTTCGGTATATCAATGTATGTTTTATAATAAAGCGCTTAGGTATGTATTGTGAATCTAGATTGTGTGCTGAATGTATGTTCTGAAACATCAGGTGAGCCTGATGAGAGAGACTGTGACTCTCAGACCGATGTAGACAGGCTGGGTGATGTCGAGACCAAGCAGAGCAGCCAGCAGGCCCAGACCAAACAGATCATACTGATTGACAGCTCTTACCAGTGCCAATTCTGTGTCGGCAAGTTCAGCACCTACTTCCAGCTCAAATCTCACATGACCCAGCACAAGGGGGAACAGGTAAGTCCGCTTGGGCAGTGGGAAGGATCTAACCAGAACATTGAAGCACAGGAACAATCAGTTCTATTATTACAATCACTGTTATTTGGCAATCTTATTATTTTTATATTACAGTTTTCTGTCTCTGAACTCTGTCCACAACACTTGTACAAATGTTTCTTCCTGCTGTGTTAAAGGTATATAAGTGTGTGGTGAAGTCCTGCTCCCAGACATTCCAGAAGCTGGAACTGTTCTTGGAGCACATCCGGACACACCAGGAGCAGCTGACCTACCGATGCCACCTGTGTAGCAAGGTGTTCCCCTCGCTGTTTGAGCTTGGGGTGCACCAGTATTCCCACTGCTTCTGTCCCCAGCAAAATCCACGCAAGGAAACGACCTTCTATAGGTCAGCTTCATAGTCTCCACCCTATCTATATATTCATCATAGCCATCTAATCATTCCCAGCGTCCATTCTCTCCACCTTCTGTAACTATTTCTAAGGTTTTTTCTTTAATTGGGAATGTGTTTTCAGTAACTTACTTGATTTAGGGTAAAAAAAAAAAAAAAAAAAAAGAATCAAAATATTTTGAGTCAGACAAAATTTCTAATTTATGGTGTACCAAAATTTAAAGGATGGCTTCAGATAAATGTAAGGGGGGGTAAAAAAAATAACATATCTGATAACTTATAGACTGAGAAAATATCTTCACTAGCAAGTAAGAGTTTTTTTCAGATGTTGAATAAAATTTATGCTAGGGAAACACGCCTACAAAACCCAGTTCACAGCTGTGCAAAGCTGGTGGGAATACAACCTACATGCGTAAGAAGGATGTAAATTACCTACGTCTGAATGTAGCCTTTGGTGTTTTACTTAGTTAGACCTCAGGTTTAGTGGTTTTACCAGTGTTTCTGTCACACTCAGGTGCATGAAATGCCAAAGCCGGTACTCCACGCAAGAGGCCTTGGAGCAACATTTGTTAACAGCTTCACATAACTTCCCCTGTCCACATTGCCAAAAGGTACTCTCTAAAACGTGTTACTCATTTTTTTGTTTTAGGATCTACTTTATTAATACATACAGTCTTAAAGAATGTCTTCTATTTTGTCAGGTGTTTCCTTGTGAGAGGTATTTCCGGCGGCACCTACCCACACATGGCGTTGGGGGGAGGTTCAAATGTCAGATATGTAAGAAGTTCTTCAAAACTGAGCACTACCTCAAACTGCACACTCGTATCCACTCAGGTAAGGCACGTAGAAAGACAAATTAACCAGTTATATAAGCACGTTTCACTTGATTCTCTCGGTTTTGCTTTTGTCAAAACTGTTTTTTTTATATTGCAGGAGAAAAGCCCTACAAATGCTCTGTTTGTGAAGCCATGTTCAACAGGAAAGATAAGGTGAAGAGGCACATGCTCATTCATGAGCCCTTTAAGAAATACAAATGCCCATTCAGGTAAGTGAACCTTCCATTGTCCTAACAAATCATACGTGAGGCCATTTGGAAACACGAGCCACGGAAGAATCCGAAAGAGATGGGGATACATTTGACATCAATATAAAAGAGAGCTGTTTTTTATTGTTGTATTCAAAGCATTCTGTGTGCTTTCAGGACACATGTTGGCTGCACTAAAGAGTTTAACAGACCAGACAAGCTTAAGGCACACATACTATCTCATTCTGGTGAGTGTTTCCTGTCTGTTGTCACATACAGTCAGTATACCAGTCACAGCTGGAAACATAACACACTTTGTTGCAGCTCTTGACATTTATGAAATGGGAATTAAAAACAATTGAGGTGTTGTTTTGTCTGCTGTCCCAAGGTATCAAGCCCTATAAATGTGGGTACTGCCAGAAAGCGTTCAGTAGAAGAGCCCACATGCTTGAGCACCAACGCTCGCACACTGATAACTATCGTTTCCGCTGTTCCACTTGCAAAAAGGGCTTCACCCGACAGAAGTATTACAGAGACCACAAGTGCCCCATGGCAGGGTCCGTGGTGGAAAAGGATGAGACAGAGAAAAGAGTGACGAGGATGAGGCGTGGACACAACGGAGCTGACAGTAAGGGGCCAAAAGGCAGTCAGGAGGAGTCTGAAATGGAATACAGCAGGGAAGAGGTGTATGAAAGGGAGGAAGGAGATGATGATGATGACGCTGATGATGACGAGGATGAAGTTGAGGAGGAGGAGGAGGATGACGATGATGAAGAGGAGGAAAGGATTGAGGACTGTCACATGGTGATATCAATGGAGAGTCATTCTGTGGGAGAAGAGACTGAGCAAGAAGAACATTTTGAAGGCTGCTAAGTGAAACGCTACACCAACATCTATATATTTTTCTCTCCACAAAACATCAGGATTTGAACAACACTTGAACTATCTAACTGATCCGTCTGGTTGCTTTCAGAAACCAGTGGGTAGGTCCAAAGCTAGAACCCACGTGGTTGTAGCCAGTGATAATGCAGCGAGATTTGTTTTGTCACATTAAGGACAATGCTTTAAAAGGTTCTCCTGAGACTACCTCTGCATGTGGAAGGGATTTCAATCTCTTTATATCCCTCCAATTAAGGGGGTTCCTATGTTTTATATTAAAACATTGACACTTTATCCTTTCAGTGATGATTGTTATTCAGGTACCTCATCCATGGCTAGACAACACTGTCATCCATATACTAGCACTTTTTGCTTTGAATTATTTTCCATCTGCCACATGTACTGTAGATTTGTGAATTTTCATTGCTACCTTGAGGTACCAGTTCTATTTTCCGAATATAACACACAGGTAATAGCCAAAATAAGACACCCTAACATTGTTTTTGATAGGGCCAAAACAGCTTTGATGCACCAATTGGATCTTTCAACTGGATGGTCCTCTATGGGAGGGACGTGATGCCATTCTTTCATAAGAAATTCCATAATTTAGTTTTATTGGAGATGGAAAATGCTCTGAAGAAACTTCCAACTGGGTTTAGGTCTGGAGACAAGCATGGCATATAGTGAAAGTGAGCTTCTGTGCAGCCTAACATTCACCAACACTCACAAAGTCAGTGGCTGAATCTAAAATCAACTGCTTTTTCCTCAACCGACAGCTTTCCATTTACCTGTTCACATGCTTCTCCCTGAAAAGGGGAAGGGGCTAATTAGACCCTCCAAGGTGATGACCTCTTAACATGGAAGCACTTAATTTAAATGTTTTACACCTGATCCAAATATGTTGGGATATAAATTCCACACCTGTGTAGAAGCACCTGTTTTCAATATATTGGGTATCCATTTGTTTACTCAAGTGTTTCCCTTATTTTGACAATTGTATTTGAGGTCATATGTATAATACAGGAAAAAAAAAAGCATAATTTTCCTCCAATTAAAATGTACCTGATTGTAACGAAGATGGCCATCATTTTCACTAACACCACAAAAAAAAAGTACTCAAACTTTAAATTAGATTTATTCAACTTAACATAAAATTTACACATTGATAATGTACATTTAAATCAAGAAAGTCTTTTAAAAATGCATTACCATACCTCTTATTACTAAAAGCTTTTTTTATAAAAGAAAATGTATTAACACAATTTACAACAATTTCATGTACAAGCAGAGCATTTAAATTGCTGAAGGATAAATCTGGAGAGAAAAAAATAAAGCTGACTTTATTTGCTATGTAACAAATTATATTTACACACACACACACTTCCCTGGGATGTCCATTCAGTCTACCCAGAAAACTATATATTTAAAAATAAATCCCACAAAATTCCCATGCATTTGCCGCAGCCAGAAAAACATTGCAATTGATATAAAATGGATAAATTACTATGTTAAAAATCTATTAAAAGCTTAAAGGTATAGCTAGTCTCATCAGGCACAGCCTCAGCACAGAATGTGCTAAAATCTCATATCACCCAAAACATTGAGGCAATATTTGACTTACACTTCACACAATCCCTAAACTACAAAAAAAAAAAAAAAAAGAATATATAGAAAATGATCATGTCACAATGCCCTATAAAACTAGGGTCATAGTGGAGCCACACCCATGTACTCATTCCATTACAAATCAAAGGACTAATGTTGTCCCTTGCAATACTTTATTGATTCACAGATAAATGCTAAGAAGCCTTGAACAGAAGAACGGTTATATTTCAAGGAAGTTCAGATCAGTGCACCTGCTATAACTGGCTGTTGCCAGATCAGAGATCACTTTCTTTTACATTTATTAAAAATCTTCCGGAGTCAATGTTAGTTAGACAGAAGTCAGAAGTCGTGGTGGGTCATTTGAAGGATGGAACCAATGCCGCTGATATCTTTGTCCCATATATAATATATTATTGACAGTGCGTTTCCAGCTTTCATGCATGATGTGGGGGACATTCTCAGGTAGGAGCAGTTTTCTCTGGGGAATATCCAGCTCCAGTAGGCTTCCAGTCTTTAACAGCAGATTCTCTCTTCCTTCAACTGCGCGCACACAAGCATGCCGACCTTCAAGAGGCTCCCTGGCTTTAAACACTGTTCAGCAAAGACCAAACTACTGTGTCTATGAACCTGTTGCTAGATTACTCCTGCCCAAATCCCTCAGTCTCTTCAATCGCAAACATCAATTTCTCCTTCAGTTGCTCATAGCTTTTGTAGGGAGGCAGGTCCAGTCGATTGAAGCTAGAAAAATTGAGAAATAGTAGTTGGTTAGTTATCCGTGAAGTGATGCCTTTTCTCCATTCTAATTCCATCTGGCTAAAAAGGATAATTAGCTTGCAGGCACCTGACCCGTCTGAGGAATTGCTAGAGCACAATATGAGTCCCAAACAAGGACACATGCCCACACCACAGACAGTGAAGGGCCAAAATGAGGCACCCCCGACAAATGGAAAGATATTAGGTAAGAGTTACGTTGAACAGTTTAAAAGTCCTAGAAACTCACACTCTCAGCATATCACATGAAGGAATGAGACTGCTTTCTAGAAAAATCTTATTGGGTTCAAATCTAGCTTATGGACTAGCCCAGGGGTCCCGCAGAAGGCGGTGAAATTGGTGGTGGGGGGGGGGGGGGGTAGTTTCACACTCTAGAGCCTTCTTGTGGCTGGTTTGGGTGCCTGTGAACTCAAAGTAGAGCAGAGCGTAATGCGTTCCCTCTGGCATCAGCTGAGCTCCGGAGGACATCGACACATTGGCTGTCCTGAGTCCACTGGTGAGTGATGAGGTAGGGCACAGAGTGAATTCCTACCGTGGACCTCGTACCTTGTACTGGATTAAGTTACTGATTAGTCAGGAACTTCCCTCACCTGGTTGCCCTTCATTGGACCCAAATTGAGAAGAAAAAAACAGCAGACACTAGGACTTCCATGGAATGCATTGAAACCCCTAAGGTAGGGCCTTAATCACAAATTAAGAGAAGTGGGGTAAAAAAAAAAAATGGACATGGACAAGTTAATATTTAGTTGCGCAAAAGATACCGGCCGTTGAAAGTTTCTAAGAAAGCCTCCTGTACTTCTCTAATAATGCTTGGTCACTGACAACAACGAGTCCTCTCCATTTTAACCTCGAAATTCTTCCTTACAGGACTTACCAAGTGTGACTTCTAGGTAGCCAGTTCTCCTTCCCCACCTTCTCGATGCAGAACTTCTGTGGGCCATTACTTCCTATGTAACCAAAAATATAAATCATTAACTACTACCATCTACTAGCAGGTACAACTTATGTATGTTATATATCATTCTTTTGCATCTAGATTGTATTTATTTCCCTGTGAGGGGAAGGAAGAGCCTCAAACATACCCAACAGGTCAGCAAAGCCACCAACAGGAAGGCGACATGTGCCGGTGACAAACTGGAGGAGCCTCATCCGCTTCTCATTGTCCATCTCTTTGATGAGCTGGAAGTCCAGGACAGAACAATATATTCCATTATGTGGTCCATGATATTTAATGTAATGATACTGAAGAAACAGTGAGGTCTAAAAGTATTTAGACACGGACATTGTAACAAGGTATTTACATTCATAAGGTGAGACATTTAGGGTCCAAAAAGTGAATGGACAAATTCACATATGTATTATAGTCAAAGGTTCTGTATTTGTAAATTCCTAGCCTTTTGATGACTACAGCATGTGAGAAACGTGTTGGTTGAATGCGTGGGTTGTTTTGATTGGTCTTCTTATTTTATGCCTAATTACATAAAATTCTAATAACTAATGTTGTATTATTTTTGGGTTGTTAAGTATGATTCTGAACAATTGATGACTACAGCATGTGAGAAACATGTTGGTTGAATGCGTGGGTTGTTTTGATTGGTCTTTTTATTATTTTATGCCTAATTACAAAAAATTCTAATAACTAATGTTGTATTATTTTTGGGTTGTTAAGTATGATTCTGAACAATTCTATATTTATGTAAATGTTACTATAATTACAGATCATTCTTGATGAATAATGAATAATTAGTAAAGTTAGATGCACAAATATCCTCCAGGGACCTGCTAATCGCTCACCATTAAAAGAATAGGGCTGGGTATCATTTCACTAGCGAGTGCTGGAGTACAAAACAAAAATATCAATCCTTTTCAATCTCACTATACTCCCGGTGCATGATCTAAACGGAATAATGCTGAGATGAGGCATCAGCAAAGAGGTGTCCAGTAACACTGACCTGCCAGAACCAGGTGACCTGCTTGCTGGTGCGTGCATAGTGTCTGTAGATGGTGTTCCTCTGCCAGTCGGCAAGGTCAATATCCTGCATCCCACAGAGCATAACCTACAAAGGGTGGACATGTGACAATTGGCTCAATGGAACCCAACAGTAACTTGTTGTTTACAGGGAAAACATTGTAATTACGTCATCTCTAAGACTCATACCTCCAGTTCTTTAGCATCAAAGTACTGCAGATACTGCTGTGGGAGGACCTCGTTGAAGCCCTCAAAGAAGGCCTGGGTCTGCTCCTCCACGCCCCGAGACAGCCTCCACTCTGCTACAAGCCTGGGGAGAAACACAGGCCGTCCAGAAATCAGGGATTGGAGAGATACTAGGAGGGGAAGAGTCCACCAAATCCTGAGGCAGACCTGATATACTCCTCCTTGTTCTCCTCTGTGACCAAGACCTCGCCTCCATCTGCCTTGAGCTCATGAGTTGTGATTTCACCCAGAATCTCCTTGTCCACAGAGAAGTACATCTCCAGTCCACACTCCTCAATGTTGTTCTCCCTGAAGTGCAGAAGAGATAAAAACATGTGACTAGGTGTGCTCATCACAGTAACCAAAACATTCAACAAAAATCAACATCCATTACAACCAAAGTCAATTTCAGTATAGCTTCTTTAGAAAACTCACTTAATCCAAATGAGAGAATTGTAGAATTCTGGATCAATGGACTCTAGATCCTTCAGTGCCAACGGCTTGTTCAGCATGCGCTTGTAGAACGGCAGTGAGAAGCCTGTGTCAATGAATTTCCCGTGGAAAAGAGCCTAGGAAAATAGATCGAGGTTATCATCTAAAACTACACTTGCAAAAACAGTACATTGCAGTAGAAACACTGGAACATCATGTACAGTACCAGTCAAACGTTCACTTGAATGGGTGTGTCCAAACATTTGACAGGTACTGTAGTGATAAAAATGTATAATAATCACCATTGCAATGAAGCGTCCAATGAACTTGAAGTATTTGAGATGGTCTGGGTTTATGTATGAAGCAGGGTTGATCTGCAGGCAGTAGTTGTCCTTCCCAGCATACTCAAACAAACAGTACATGGGGTTCAACACCTCATGGGACAACAGGAAAAACCACTCCCTACGCAAGAACAAAGTCAGTGAAAAAGCCTGCAAAACTCAACTAAATATTTTTCTGGTAGCATTGTGCAGCATTGGGAAACACTCAATGTTCTCCTGAATTCAAGGCCCAATTTGTACCCGATTAAATCGACAGACTAATCGATTATGGACGGTCCCTAATTGCAGCCATAAACGTTACCTTGCGACTCCTCCATAATCAAGGCCTTCTTCACCAGGGAATATGATCCAGAGCCTCCTGCGGAGGTCCTGGGCATTGAAGCTCATTATCTGTAACACGAAGAGTCCAATTATTATAGACAACACGTCAGTGTCGACTTGCGCAATTGGCAGGATGCTCACTCACTTGCTGGAATGAGTCCTCAAACAGGGTTTTGCGGGTGACAGTGATCTTTATGTGCTGAGGCAGTGACAATTGCTGCAAAGGAAAAAGAGGAAGTCAGTGATTTTTAAGTTATTCTTTTGAAAACATGCCAACCAAAATGGTGGGTGTGTTTTCATTGGCCACCACAACAAATCACTAAGGTGACTATGGATCAGTCTCCATCCACACGTATGTCACAGTGGCCTGATTTTGGAGGGGAAAAACAAAGATGAATCTTTTCATTAAAAAAAATACATTTCTTCTTTTTTTAAATCACCTTTCAGCCAGATGGTGTTACAACAAAAATGAACCCCCACCACCCGTTTCACCAGAATTCATGACATTTGTGCCATAGGTCCTTCTCACAACAGTCTTCAGAAATCTATTAGCTCTGCCATGACTGTCACTCCATTATCTGAGCAAGCTGGTAAAGGCAAGGGTCAAAACCCTCATCCTCTGGTAATGAATGACTGATATGCTGGTAAATTGCAGCAACTTGAAATGGCGTCCCTGTTCAGCCCCCTCCCCCGTGCTGGACTACAAACTGAATCAATGTGACTGTTTCTATTTTAGACTGCCTACAGGTCCTGTCTGCCAGTTGTTATTCCGTTTATTGTCCGACAATAGGTGTAGCTCAGGTGCTTCATGTGTGGGATGACATGTTTACTGTTGCTTTGATTAACTGGGTCACCGCACAATGGAATCCACACTGTCATTTTGAACAACAAAACAATGTCAATATTTAACCACTCAGACTCACACGACACCTACCTGGCACCAAAATCTGAAGTACTGGACTTTGGCTTTAAAGTCACGAACGTAAGTAATCTGGGGCCCATTTTCACTATTGGAGAGGAACAACAAGAACATTCAGTCATGCATAATAACCCAGACACTGAATCAGCAAGATTACCTTGCTTTTACTACAGATTATTAATAGAGCCCATAGACCCCACACAGTCAAACAATGGTGTGTGTTCACTAATCTGTGCAGAATGCAGGTGAGCAGACGGAATTATTAGAGAGGGAACATCAATAACCTCACATTCCATAAAACCACCAAACCGGTTACTCCAGTTCGTTGGGGATCAGTGACGAGCAGTACCGGTAATACAAGGAGCAGTCTCATGGAAAGTACACCAAGATTAGCTGTCAGGTGTGGCTCATTGGAATAATCAAACACACAATGACAGTGACAGAGTTTATTCAACCCAGACTACTACCAGCCCAATTAAATGTCACCTTGACGTACAGTGAGGATTTTCCAGTGCGAGGGTCAATGTACGTGGTAGCTCTCCTATTGTGGTCCACAAAGTACGGGATGCCGTCAACAGTGAACCTCATCTCCCAGCCCTCTGGAAGAGGCTTCTCATTGAGCTGCCTAAGGGAGACAAGAGTCTTACAATAATACACCAAGACCAACAGTTTTAAACATCTTCACGCATTTATGAAAACCAAATTACTCGAGATCCGACCTAAAACGTTGTACTTGAAAATGGTTCCTTCTATCACAGTAATCTCCCTCCTCTCCCTTTCTGCTAATATCTGGCTTAAGCTTTTGTTATTAGTCCTGTACACATTCGGATTTGTGTTAAACGCATGAACATTAGCAAACTTTACACTTTCGTTTACGGAGCAGAAAATGTGGTTTGGGGAACATGAAACCATGTTTTTTTTCCTTTATGAAACCAAAAATACTCAAAACAAAAACCAGAAATCGCAGAATACATTTTTGACCACCCACAAGGTTTTGCAATAATATAATCTAGTTTACTGTTTATAATGAGCTATGATACGGTATTAGTGTTACTTTAAATTAGTGACCTCAAACTTGCTTCATAAATTTCACTGTAGGTAAAATTCCACAGGAACAGAATATGTCCAGCAAGAAAAGGTAACAAAATGCTTTCATCAGAAAACAAAACAATTACAAAAAGACAGAACACCACTTGACTGAACATATGGGGGAGACCAAAAATTACAACCTATAGTCTCTGGGGTTGGGTCACCTGAATGTGTTGAGCCCTACTGAAAAATACCATAACCTTTTATAGCACCCAGCTGAAACCCAGAGTCTTGGTTTGAGCCTTGACTATGTTACTAGGTGACAAGTGGCTGGGGTGCAAATTAGCCAGCATTGCCAAAGGAGAGGGGAGGAATCATCAGCTGGGATTTTCTGGTTTCATCGCATTCTATTCCCTTAATAATCAGGCCGCTTAGGAGCCTGCCAAGCTATCAGACTTCTCTGAGTGTGCCCTCATACACACTGACCAACATTCCCAGTTGGATGAGCAATGTGGAAAACAGCGGAATGACTTGGCATTGCTGCCAAGGAGAATGTCTTATTACAATCTTTAACACTCAAATCATTGGGAGTTTTTGCAATGACACTGCCGTACATAAAATTGCATAGGGTAAAACTGAATAAAGGTGAAAAATAGAGTGAAAAGTTATAAATACACAGAAAACACAGGGACTATGAAGAGACAGAATCTCTTATTTATAATTGTAATCATCGGGGCTGCCTGGCGTCCGAGTAGTGAATACAGCCTGTCTAGAAAACAATCAAATACACTGGTTAACACTAATAGCTTGTTTCTCTGTCCTGAAAACCTGTCCAAAGTGAGAATCAGGGGGCGCTACACAAGGACAGTTCTGACCATACAGACCATCCCTCCCGGTTACAAGTAGCAAGGATGACTAAAGAGAAAGAACTGGCACCAAGAAGAAGCAAGAAGTATGCAGCTCTCCAAAGCTGCCAGATTCCTTCAGTCTCTTAGAATAGCGCTTACAGTACTGACAACACGCACCTGTCGTATCGGAGTGTCGTAGAATCAAGTTCTTCTCTCTTGCCTATGAAAGCGCTGACTATTCCAGTAGACTCCGTCACCCATTGCTCTAATTTAAACTGTACCTTTGTGTTTAAGTCAAGCAATACCCTGAAATTATTTTCTTATTGCCATGGTTATCACTTAAAAGGACAGCAGAGCTCCAACTCATGTGACAAACCGGTTACGTGCTCTTATTTACACTGCCTTCGGTGTATTTATATGTACATGTGTTGTTGAAAAACTGAAAGAGACATCAACAACAACAAAAACGACATTGTCACTCACATCGCTGGCTCATTGATCTTACACACCAATCCAGCCTTATTTGACTTCTATGTTTGGTTGTCCCCCAACCATTTACATAAGGCATTGTTTAATGTTTGCATGCTCGGTATTACACCGTTTTATCCAGGGGGTGCATCACAATGTACTGATGTGTGTTTTAGAGGTGTCGATGAAGATCCTAATAAAATAACACACACTAAACTGACCATCCAGTCAAACAAGCTATGCAAATCAATTAAAGCAGCAAACTAAAATCTACTTCTTTCAGTGTTTAGTTACTGTCAGTGTTGTGCTTCTTTCTAAAACCAGGTGGAACATTACAGGGGTGTACCAGATCCTGCAGTTGCTCATTAACAAGTGTTTCACGTATGGAGAGTTTGGAAACAATGGCATGTTGTTTAGGCAGAGTAACTCCTCACCCCTGAGTGCGAGGGTCCTCCCACTGTGTTGTCCGTGTGGTGTGTTGGACAAAGTACACTCTCCCGTTACTGTCGGTTCTTTTTTCTGAGAATGTACATGGGATGAAGCAGAGGAGTTTAGGTGAAAACATGAATTCATTCGAAAGTCTGGAAAAGATCAAATGAACCTCTTCACGTCAGATGTGATCAATGAGCGAGATCTTACCCCATCCATGTGGCAGCGGACCCAGGGGATCAAACTGCTTATTCTCAGGGGCTGCAGCCTGATCCTGGACCTTCAGTACACAAGGGAACACATGAACAAAGATACAAATAAACCACTTCAGATGAGGAAATTGGTTAAGCACACATCTTAAATATCTTGAAATACACAGATCAGCCATAACATTATGACCGCTGACACCTGAAATGAACAACACGTTATCATGGCACCTGTCAGTGGGTGGTATATATTATACAGCAAGGGAACATTCTGTCCACTGTCCAGTTGATGTGTTAGAAGAAGGAAAAATGGGCACGCATAAGGATCTGGGCACCTTTGACAAGGGCCAAATTGTGATGGCCAGACGACTGGGACAGAGAATCTCCAAATTTGCAGCCCTTGTGGGGTGTTCCCGGTCTGCAGTGGTCAGTAGCCTCAGACCAGTCAGGGTGGCCATGCTGACCCGTCCACTGCCGAAAGTGCCTAGAATGGGCATGTGAACATCAGAACGGCGGAGGCGGTGTGATGTTTTGGGCAATGTTCTGCTGGGAAACCTTGGGGCCTGCCATTCGAGTGGATGTTACTTTGACACGTACCACCTACCTAAGCATTGTTGCAGACCATGTGCACCCTTTCATGGCAACGGTATTCCCTGATGGCATTGGCCTCATTCAGCAGGATAATGCGCCCTGCCACGAAGCAAAAATGGTTCAGGAATGGTTTGAGGAACACAAGTTCAAGGGTGATCACTTGGCCTCCAAGTTCCCCAGATCTCAATCCAATCGAGCATTTGTGGGATGTGCTGGACAAACAGGTCCGATCCATGGAGGCCCCACCTCACAACTTAGAGGACTTAAAGGATCTGCTGTCGTCTTGGTGCCAGATACCACAGCACACCTCAGAGGTCTAGTGGAGTCCATGCCTCGGTGGGTCAGGGGTGTTTTGGCAGCAAAAGGGGGACCTACACAATATTAGGCAGGTGGTCATAATGTTATGGCTGATCGGTGTATATGAAGCAATTTAAAGTACTACTCTTAGTACCTTTTATTGTGATAAGACTTCCTGTAATTACCCAGTTTATTTGGTTTCATTACCACTACAAAGTGCAATAGCAGATGGCCCCATTTACTGTTCAGCTTTATTGTTCGTGCACAGGTTAGTGCCAAAACAGAGACGACACTGAAGGCATATCAGTCATGGAAAAGTCAATGACTGCAATACATTTCCCATCACTGTTTTAACAGAAATGACGACATGTGGAATCTATAACAAGTTCCACTGAAGCGGTTCTGGCAGCTCCCAGTGACCCCAGCACCTTTAGATGCCACGTTACCTGCAAAAGGGAGCACTTGGCACGACCGGTCATCAATCTCCCCACTCACCCCAAATATGAAGCGCTGGTTGAACTGCTGCATGGCCCCCTGCAGCTGGCTGCGTTGGTGCTGCCACTGTTCATAGTTCCGTACGGTCTCCATGGTGGGCCGTTGCCAGGTGGTCGTTCTCGTGATGTGGTCCACAAAGTAGACCCTGCCCATGGGATCCACACGTCGCTCCCATCTACATACACGGCAAAGCTTTGGCATTTAGTATCCCCCACTGACAGAGTCCTGTGCGTGCGGGTTAATAAGGGGTGAATGACTATGAAGATGGACTATATGTGAAGGCAGTCACCCAGGAGGTAGAGGCTCAGGCCGCTCCCACGAGGTCCTCTTTTCCACATGATCAACGAAATACAGCCTTCCACTCTGATCCACCCTCTGCTCCCATCTTCAGGGGAACATGTCATTGAAAGTATATTGAAACATTTTATACATTAGTCAGCCTGCTACACAAACAAAGCAATTAAAGTCACAGGGGTAGCCTACAGTAAAAATATAAACATCTGACCCTGGAGCAATATGGTGGAACACAGGACAGTAATAATGCTGTATTGGCAATCAGACAGCCTTTCTGACCACATTTTACTCCCCAATTCTGCAACTGCTAATGAACAGATGCAAAACAACTGGTGGACTATCTAAATATATATGACCAGTAACGACAGTTGGACAGCAATCAGGATAACCATATTCCAAACAACAGCCACCTGGTGTACTGCCCCGATTTTAAGTAACAGAGCATGACCATAAGACAGGCTCGTGGGTTCGACTCCCACAAACGACATGTACGAAAATGAACGCACTCCCTGCTGGAAGTCACTCTGAATAGGTACACGAATGTCAAGTCAATTACGAAATGTCAAACTCTCGAGGGTGAGAGTTTCATTGGTACCAATAACGGACAACAGTTTCTCCTACAAGCCAAGTCTTCATGGAACGCTGGGCCCTTACCCCGGAGGCAGTGGGCCAGCAGAGACAGCAGGGACCCTAGGGAGGCCTAGGGCGGGACTGCCTGCTTGTCTGGCGGCCATCGCTTGGCTCTGGTCATGTGTGGGGGGTGGGGCGTTGGGTTCGGGGACCGGAACAGCAGGTGCAGGCAAACGGACCGGGGTCTCCGTTCTCGGGCCATCGCTTCCTTCAGCGGTTGTGGAGCCATTAGAGAATGCTGCAGGAAGTCGTTGAAGAAGATTGAGACGAAAAAAAGAAAGAAACATTGTGCCGTTCCTGCCATTTCAAAACCTGACAAAAGCAGACAGAGGATATACACAGCATGGAGCTAAATAACGTGCCATTCAAATCCATTTCTGCTGGTTTAACAAGACGCAGTAGAGAAAAGAAAGAACCAAATTAGATAACGGTTGGCCCCATCATATTTATTTTATCTGGCCAGGTGAGAACATTTCCCCTTTCCCATGAAGGTTCCCAAGAGAGATGTTTAACTAGTCATTTATTTCTGTGTGCAGACCAGAGACCCCTCCATCTTTTCGCAACCAGATTTTGTTACAAGTCATTTCCACCTTCGGTTTAGTACACTAGATTACATGAATCATTTATGTTGCACATCCGGTTAAAGGGAGACTGAATGGACCTTTCAAATTCTCTTTGTAGGATCTGGTTGTAGAGAAATATTGTGTTTGTTTTTTGAATTATGACAACCTGTATGCAAATTAGTTTATATTTTCAAATGGGAAATGCTATGAATAAAGATCATACAGTTGTGGACAGATGAATCGACACTAATCTACTTTTTACACAATTCCAAAAATAAAAATATTTTTCGGAAACCTATGGTTTAAAAAAGAAAGTAAAGAAATGTGTGGCCTAGGGTGGTCTAGAGTTCAAAGCCACTGCACATCTCCTGCTGCAGCAGCATGGGTTCAAATCTGGCCCACTGTCCTTTCCCCCACACACCCCTCTTTACCTACAGTATCATAAAGAAAAACTAAAATGCCTGAAAATGTGCTAAGAAAATAAACAAACACATAATATGGGGTAAAAAAAACAACAGGCACCCAGAAACAAATACTTGGTTGTATAGACGTTGACCAAGATAACTGAAAACAAATGCTTCTAGTAGCCATCAATGCACTTACTACAGATCTTTTTTGCCATTAATTAGAAAAAAGATCAGAACTTGGCAGTTTGGAAACATAGCCAGAGTAGACTGTCATTTTGTTAATTTGTGTTACAAATAATTATTCAGCAATTTTCTTGTGTAGCCTAAAATGACAACACGGCCATATAGAAAATGCATTTCTAAAGGCAATTTTTTCCCTGGAAATGTTTATCAAGAATAAACATTAGGCTATTATATCAATGCCATGACAAACGCATGCATCACCTCCATTAACTATAAAAAGGTAAAAATGGCAGTTGGTGAAATGTGCGGCAATCTTATAGGTGGCTACAAAATAAAAACTTATTTTCAATTTAAAAACATTTCGGAAGAAAAGAAAAAATGTAAATGGTGCCAGTATATTAGTGGTTAAAAAAATGTATTGACCATTTATAATTTTGACAACTGCTAAAAGTGGGTTAGATGGGTTAAGAGGTTTATCTCACCTGGAGATGAGGCTGGTCTGCGCGGGGTGGGTGGTGGAGGTCGGGAGGGCCTGGGGGGCCGTAGGGGGTTCCCTCTGGAGCCCCCTGCTGACAGAGCAGGAGACCCAGTGCGAGAGCCTGTGCCGTTTATGGTGACTGCACGACCATTTGGGGAAGCTCTGTGCTCCAAACCATCTACTGAAGGAGAGCTGTCTCTACTCCGCCTGCCAAAATAACAACTTCTTAGTACAGATAAGACGCTGTCAATAAACAAGAGCAGAATCACTACAGAAAAAGGGAACAGTCTTACCTAGGGACAGGCACAGATAGTCCAATATTCGAATATACCAAATCAATTTAGTATTTTTGTCCTTGTGTGTGTATTCAATTTTGCCCCACTTTTTTTTTTTTACATAGCCTATATGTATTTTTTTGGTTGAAATGTATAGACCTGTATATTCTTTTTCTAAATACTATTAAAATTCCAATCTTAAAATATGATGATTTCCCATGCTGTTTTTATAACATGCTCCTTCAAAGTGGTATTAGTGTTATGAGTCCCAGTCAGTCTGAATGACACTAATATATATATACACATATATCTATATCTATATCTATATATTGGATGAAAGTTAACTAATTCAAGGGAAGATGGAATATATTTACTGAATTAATATTACCTATGGAAAATGTATTTGGCCACAAACGCTATGTAAAGTTAGGCTGTGGAATCTAAGGCAGTTCAAAGTGCAGAAAACGATGAGTTAAGCAAAAAGCACATAGCTGGCTAGCTTAGCTAACTAGCTGTATTAGACTCCTCCATCCAATAAACTCAATGTTAAGTGTGGATAAATAGTCTTTTAGTTCTGTAGCCAGGTTTTGCATGTCTACCACACTGCTTCCTCCACATGCGCGCTTGCTCTTTTGTCACACCAACAGCCATTAAGCCAATTTTCATGGGAACTGCACCCACCCCTTTGTGCGTTATGTAGCAGCGCTCATGTTGTATTGGGTGTTTAAAAAAAATACAAATTTAAAAAAAATTTGGTTAACCAAATACTATACTAATAATAACACACTATTCAGAGAGCAAAATCTTGTCCAATGCACATCCCTAGACTTACCTCACACCATGATCCTCATTGTGTTGAGAGTCACCATTTGAAGTACCTGAGATCCAAAACAGAGTTGGGAATTGAATGTAACTAATCGAGCCTGAAGCTTATTATCTGGGCTGGTTGGAAAAAAAAACACAAAACAAATAAATAGAAACAGGCCCAGCATTGCATATAGCATTTCACAAAGCAGACTCACTTTGGCTGTTGGCCTCAGCGGCAGAGGCAAACATCTCTGGGTCAACTTGCATGCCATCCAGACAGACAGACAGGTCCCCTACCACATCTGTCTGGTCTCGATCTGTACTCAACTGCAGCGTCTGCACCACCTCAGAGACTACAGAAGAAAAAAAATAAGCCATGCAACAAAAGCATTGGTTATGTAATAAAAACCATCCTTCCACTCAGCTCCTCGTCTGTAAAAAGCCTGTCTTTAGCACTTTGAATCAGCCTTGTCCACACACTTTGCACCAGGATACAAAGCTTCAGTGGGGACATAAGGCAGAGTAAAGAAATGCTTGTATCCGATACCACACTGGCAAGGTTTCACAGTTGGCAGCCTACAAAATGACACCCTCGTCCAAATGGTGGATAAAACGTAATGGGGAGGAATTTCACTTGTGAGGAAAGCCAAGGGAGTAGGAAACGGCAGAGTTGTGTCAACTGAAATAATGAGCAGAGTCATTAACAGACTCCAAAAACAAAGGAATTATTGTTTACCGCTTCACCAAAATAGGAAACTGATCCACCCTCGGGTTTGACTTGAACGCAGTAAGAAAATTGTCAGAGAACTGAATGAACTCTGAGGAAGATCTCACCTGCCTCTGATCTGTGACATCACACAGCAGAGGGAGGTGGTAGTTGGCTGAGTTATGTAAGAGAGGGAGAGAGAACCAGAGCAGACAGTACAAACCCTCATCACATAGGAAAGCAGGGTATGTGTAATATGATACAAGGGAGGGCACTCACTATTCATGTTGTTGGATTGGAGTGTTTCGCTGACCTCCAGAGTTGCCACGCCTAACAACACGTCCGACTTCAATGTCTGATGACTCCATACCCGGAAGATGAGCTTGCTAAAAGGAGTGACGATTCTATTTACCACATGTAAGAAAAACCATGACAAGAAGACGTTAGTTAATTCAATGTCATTACATCTTATATATCAAACAAGAAATAGCCTAAAGATAGACATTACCATGCGATTAAAAAATAAACAGTGTTAGCATGTAGAAGCAATGTCCATGCATACTAAAACATATTCAAACCCTAAAGGAAGGGATTTACTACACCACAGTATCATTGCTATGAATACACCACACCAAGGCACACTGAAATTGGATGGGGTTGCTAAATTAAGATGGGATGACAAGTGGAGTCCAGAGCTAAATAAAGAAGGGATTGATTGTTTGGAAGTGTTGTCTTGGCACTCCAAAACAAGAGCAGATACTCAATCCAATTTGTATACTCACCGCTTTCTACTTAAAATATGGCGGCTCCCATACTCTTAGGTTGGACTTGTGTGAACACTATTGGCACTCAGGAGCATAATAAATAATGGATTGTAATTTGCTCCAAAAGGAAGTTCTGTGCGATACCATTTGTACAGTGGTGTGCCTCACTAAGGGTGAAACAGCCAAGACAAAACACAGGGAAACAACGAGAAGCAAGCTGTGTCATTGTGTTAGACTGGGAACAAGTTGTGGTTGATAATTGTAGATGGATCTGAAGGTAGATTCAAAAATATGACAGATGCAAAAAATACAAAAAAAACAAGGGAGCTAACAACTAAGAGCTAAAACAAAAGTATACCACACATTCTAAAATAGAAGGGAATTGTTGATGTACAGATATTAGTTTATGTCCCTTGTGCCACTATAGGCATTGAACATGCATAAATTGATAAAGAAAAAACAAAGCAGGATTTAACACTGGTTTAAAATAATAATGTACTCTCTGCTCAGTGTCATGTTCTTGATAAGTTTACATTTCCATAATCCATAAGCAGAGGTAGAAAAGTAAAAGTACTTGGCTGTGTTCATGAGGTAAAACAGAAATGCCCTGCTAAAGGGAGTACTTTAAGGAACACCCCTCACCTGGTGAACATAGCCAAGTACTGGTTATGGGTTTAAGGCCAGGTCTTTTGTAAAAGCACTTTGTGACACCTGCTGATGTAAAAAGGGCTTTATAAATACATTTGAATGATTGATTGATAGCGAACACTGGGGAAGTACTTTTACTACTGTCTATACTTTTCACCCCTATGTCTAGAAGTAGAATCACTACCATACCTCATGTAGAAATGCATCTTAATCTATTGGAAATATAAAGACGCTTAATCAACTAAACTATGGCTCAGCAGATTGGCAAACAATATTTTAAAGAATTATAGCTCAGGAATGTGTGAAAACACAAAGGATGTTGCTTGCCCTCATAAAATAGGGAGGCACTTAACCAGAATCCACAAGTTTGCTGAATCAAATCTGCAAAAACTATTTGTTGTTCTGTCCCTTGGCAAGTCGGACCCTATAAGTCGCTTTTCTTTAGATAGTTGGCTAAATGGCTGAAATTAAATGTCAACTCTGTCAATAACAACAACTTACACAGTGAGCGGCTGCTTCCATTTGGGACTGTGAGTGTTGCTGCATTTCTCGGTCTTCTTGGATTGGCCATCAACTGCAACTTCAACATATGGACTGGGGCCAAACCAGTTCTTCTTGTTCTCTTTCAGTTTTGCTGAAAGCACTAAGATGAGAAAGAAGGAATACAAATGTTAGATCCCTCTTCTCACAAGACCAGATTGTTCCTTACACACATTTTAATTAAATTATCCTGTCCACTCAATTTAGTAGTTTGTAAGCAACTTTTAGAAATAGTTGGGCCCATATTTATTGGATAGAAAATCATGAGGGAAATAACACTGTACGTCCTTTAAACATTGGGCGCTGCTTGGTAGTCTATTCTTTATTTAAACAGCATTATCTTGCATTAGGTCAATAATCTAACAGGACATGCCATTTTCTTGCTAAAGCTGCATTTAGTCAATAGAAAACTAAATAAAACACCTGTACCTGTTTAAATTTTTGTCTCCAATTATTTTCTGGTATAACTCATCCAAGATAAATGTTTATCCCTTTAGTCAATATAAAATGCCCCTTTTAAATATCATAGTGCAAAATCACAAATCCTTGGTATTCAAAAGAGCCATCTGAAATCCTTAGGCAGAGGAATCAGGCCTGGGCAACTGCTAGAATGGGTGACTTCGTATCTGCAATTAATTACTGTAGCAATAAAAATCTTTGGAAGACTCCCTAAGTACATCCCCCTTCACAAAGGTGATAACCCTGCCAACCTAAATAATAAATCAGCCAATTTAAAAACTCTTGCCTAGCTTAAACTGTAGAGTCCCTGGTAAATAAGCAGCTACGACTTCAACAAAATATATAATTTTAAATATCCACCAGTCAGGGTTCAGACCCGGTCATAGCACTATCTCAGCAGCTTCCTTGGTTTTAAATGAGGTGATAAATAGTTTAGATAAGAGGAGACACTGTGCAGCACTTTTTGTTGATCTTTCAAAAGCCTTTGACACAGTTGGTCACGTTGCTCATTTGGAAATGGTCAGCAATGGGCTTTGATCAGGCTACGTGTAACTGGTTTGAAAATTAGTTAGATAACAGATTTCAGTGGGTACTGACATAAGGGGTGAAAAATTATTATTTTATGAACATATCAAAGAGGGGTCCCTCAAGAATTGATTGTTGGCCCAATTTTATTTTCCCTTTCCATAAATTATACTGGTCAATCTTTGAAGGTTGTAACCTGAATATCTATGCCGATGACACAGTGGGGAGAACAAGTATTTGATACACTGACGATTTTGCAGGTTTTCCCACTTACAAAGCATGTAGAAGTCTGTAATTTTTATCATAGGTACTCTTCAACTGAGTGACAGAATCTAAAACAAAAATCCAGAAAATCCCATTGTATGATTTTTGACTAATTAATTTGCATTTTATAAGTATTTCATACATCAGAAAAGCAGGACTTAATATTTGGTACAGAACCCTTTGTTTGCAATTACAGAGATTCCTGTAGTTCTTGACCAGGTTTGCACACACTGCAGCAGGGATTTTGGCCCACTCCTCCATACAGACCTTCCTCAGATCCTTCAGGTTTCGGGGCTGTCGCTGGTCAATACAGACTTTCAGCTCCCTCCAAAGATTTTCTATCAGGTTCAGGTCTGGAGACTGGCTAGGCCACTCCAGGACCTTGAGATGTTTCTTACGGAGCCACTCCTCAGTTGTCCTGGCTGTGTGTTTCAGGTCGTTGGCATGCTGGAAGACCCATCTTCAGTGCTCTTACTGAGGGAAGGAGGTTGTTGGCCAAGATCTAACGATACATGGCCCCATCCATCCTCCCCTCAATACGGTGCAGTCGTCCTCTCCCCTTTGCAGAAAAGCATCCCCAAAGAATGATGTTTCCACCTCCATGCTTCACGGTTGGGATGGTGTTCTTGGGGTCGTACTCATCCTTCTTCTTCCTCCAAACACGGCGAGTGGAGTTTAGACCAAAAGGCTCTATTTTTGTCTCATCAGACCACATGACCTTCTCCCATTCCTCCTCTGGATCATCCAGATGGTCATTGGCAAACTTCAGACGGGCCTGGACATGCGCTGGCTTGAGCAGGGGGACCTTGCGTGCGCTGCAGGATTTTAATCCATGACGGCGTAGTGTGTTACTAATGGTTTTCTTTGATACTGTGGTCCCAGCTCTCTAAAGGTAATTGACCAGGTCCTATCGTGTAGTTCTGGGCTGATCCCCTCACCTTCCTCATGATCATTGATGATCATTCTAATAATTGCACCAACAGTTGTTGTCTTCTCACCAAGCTGCTTGCCTATTGTCCTGTAGCCCATCCCAGCCTTCTGCAGGTCTACAATTTTATCCCTGATGTCCTTACTCCGCTCTCTGGTCTTGGCCATGGTGGAGAGGTTGGAGTCTGTTTGATTGAGTATGGGGACAGGTGTCTTTTATACAGGTAACGGAGTTCAAACAGGTGCAGTTAATACAGATAATGAGTTGAGAACAGGAGGGCTTCTTAAAGAAAAACTAACAGGTCTGTGAGAGACGGAATTCTTACTGGTTGGTAGGTGATCAAATACTTATGTCATGCAATAAAACGCAATTATTTAAAAATCATACAATGTGATTTTCTGGATTTTTGTTTCTCACAGATGAAGTATACCTATGATAAAAATTACAGATCTTTACATGCTTCGTAAGTAGGAAAACCTGCAAATTCGGCAGTGTATCAAATACTTGTTCTCCCCACTGTATACGCTATTGCTCCTATGATTGACCAGGCTCTTTATGGGCTACAATCAGCATATGAAGTCCTGCAGAGATCTCTTTTTGATTTGAAGTTGGTGTTGAATTCAGAAAAAACTAACGTAATTCTCTAAATTTAAAAACATGTCTGTAAATTCGAGTTTGTTTGCTCTCAATGGTGCTCATACTGAATGGGTACCTGCATACAAATACCCGGTCATATGGATAGCAGAAAAAACATGTAAATTAACATTTGAGGAAGAGAATTGTCTTTCAGCATAGAAATAGGTTATGCCTTCGATCATCTAGTAGAAAGACAATTGTTCAGTTGACTTTCATGCTAATTATTGATTATGGTGATATTTATATGAATGCATTACACTTATTACAGGTGATTGTTTCAGCACACATTCTTGTTCTGTGTATTAGAAAATAGGCTGACCCTCTTAAATCACATTGATCAATACATTTAGTTATTTTAGCTTTTAAAGCCCCCCGGCATAAATTACCACCACACCTTCTCTGTTGACATACAAAAGTAAATACTATCAAACACGGCCTCAGGGATGGTTAATTCAAGACAAACCTGCAGAGTTAGATAGAAAAGATTTCAGTTTTTCTGCACAAGACATTAGAAATAAATTCAAGAGACCTTTGGTATCAGCATGATATCCCCTGCTAAATTAAAAGTTAAATAAAATAACAGTGACCTTATTCAAATGAAAGACAAGATGATTCTTGCTGGGTTTTCTATAGTTATTTATTAGGCTGATTAAAATGTTCAAACAAATAGCCTAGCCTTTATTACTATTAGTGCATTACGCTATTTCCTAAAAATAAAAATGTAAATGTTTTGCTTTTCAATTAAAATGCTTAAGAACTTGGGTTATACTTTCTCATAATCATCTTAACTAACATTAGAAACCAATTCCATTTAAATGAGTTTATGATACTGTGGGCTGTGTCTGGTACACTTCTCAAATGTCTTTTAAATTAAGATCTTGCATGTCACATTTTCGAAAGAAACACTGATTCGTACTACTACAAGTATGTTGAACGTGTAGGTTATTTCAAACAGCAAATAATCAATTTGGCATGATGTCTTGCTAGTCGCACAGTGCACTGTGCTGTTGTGTTGTGATAGAGTCCAGTACAAATACAATAAATAATTGTAGTAATGTTGTTCTCATCAACAATGGTTGTGAACAATAATTTTTAGAGGATGGTCATTTACAAGAGCCCAACCTATATTGCTAGCTTTGATTGATCTACAGACCCATAATAAACTAAAGCTGTTATACAATCAACTACAATGATCCAGAGCTGCTTCAACCTAGGTGCTTCTTTACCCACCCAGATTACTGTGGAAATATCAATTTTCTCAAATGGAAAATAATTATTTTACCATTTGGGGAAGATCTGCAACAGCAAAATGGTAAAAGATTCAAACATTGGAGATAGGAATCTCTGTTGACAAAATACAGACTACAGTACAGCAATGTTAAGTTTAAAATAAAAATGTTAAGTATTTTGTGTTAGTGTTTCCAGGCAGCAAGCACACAATAAAATGATGGCATGCCCTAAATTGGTTCTGCAGGGTAAATACTCCTAAACCATTTAGTGATTTGTTTTTTTTGTTGTTCAATAGTTCGTATTTATCCCAACTCCAGCATCCCCGTCAGTACATGCAGGCTAGAGGCACATACTTGGAATGCTATGTCACATTGGATGACCACTAGCAACTTACTGAATCTCTTGAACGTGAAACAAATATAGAAAATGTAACATTATATTGTTTAGTTGCTCAGGTTAAACACCAAACTTAAAAATGAAACAGATCAAGATAAAAGGACCTACCCATTATTTGGAGTTGCGCCTTCATGGGGTAGCCATTCCCAGGGCCTGGCTTAGCAACACTGGAGGCCATGACATAGGGCTGGGCTGGCTACCTGCAACAACAGCAACACCCACCACACTGTCAAATATGGCTGACATTAACTCCTCAAAAGCTGTCTTGTCTTTGACAACCCAATACTAACAGCTTATTAAGCAATCATAAAAATATCTAATTGGTCTAAAGGCAAATGAGTATGCCTAAACCACAGTATAGTACATAGAGGTTTGAGGGTCACGGTTAAACCCTGCAATGGCCCCAAGCACATTCCATACAAAGCAAGTCAAAGCCGTTTCCATCCTCTGTCTAGGCATGTCAAATCTGTTCACTGCATTGCAACAGACGCATTACGATATTATAGAGGGCTTATCTATGTGATGTTATCAAATTGCTATAAAACAAAGACATTCATGGTCAGCATTCTGAAGTAAATGGGCTAGAAAGTTTAGGCTGGTACGTAGCTGGTAAACAGCTTTCTTCGACAGTCGCTATCTAAAACGCCAAGCTAGCTAGATGTAGCACCCAAAGGTAAACAAGAAGCTCTTTCTCTACTGCTCAACTAGCCAAGGACAGGTCTACAAAAATTGTTTGTTTGAATGTTATTGATAATACCAAAGACAGGAATTCCAAACCAAATGTTTTAGCAAGCTAGTTGTTATAGAGTTAGCAAGTGTTGCTATCTAGAGTTGTAAAAACATTATTCCTGCTATTCTGCTCACAGACGCTAGAGGTTGGAACATACTGATTTCGCACTGGAATAAGTATATGGCAATCCCAGAGTAATCAGAAAAACTCAGTGCATATCACTATCCTTTAATTAAAACAGACCTGGGTAGCATAACCGCATGCTGTCATCTAGTCACTAATGAAAACGACATTGTTGGAACCTTAAACAACTCTGAACCGAGACTAGAAACCAGGCAAGATCAGCCGACCCGCAATAGAAAGTGTTGATAGTGGCTGCCCTCTCGAGATTTGAACCTGAGTCGCCCACATGAAAGGGTGTGTCGTTAACCACTACGCCATAGAGTTGTACATTAGCCTCTTGACATTATAATTTTTCAAACGCCAAGTTTTTATATTTTGTTTGACACCATTAATCATTGTGTTAAACTGAGTAATGTTTCTTATCAATGACATTGAAACAATAACTTCTGTATCAATATAGGCGACGATAACATACTTTTCCGTTAAGTGAAAAGAAGAGAGAATCATGTAGCCAGCGATGTGTTTGTCTATCCTGAAGAAATCCTAAGACATAATTCATTTTAGGCTTCCCATAACGTAGCTACTGAAGGTTATAGCCAGCAAAGTTTTTGTCCATTCTGAAGAAATACTCTTTTGCCACTGGACGTATTAACAGCTAATAAGCCATTCGTAAACGACATTGATACAGTACCTATCAATATAGGTGACGATAACTTACTTTTTTGCCAAGTGAAAAGACGAGAGAATCGTGTAGCCAGCGAAGTGTTTGTCCTGAACAAATCCTCAGGCATTATGTGTTTTGACTGTGACTGGAGTCGAGGGTAGTCACAGTCAGTCACGGTGAGTCAGACACATTCGCTCTACTAGGCTGGCTCCACTTATGCAGTCCGGCAAACATTTCAGTCTGTTATTTTACTTATGGCGCTCCAAAAAATATATAATACACTTTATGGATTGGATGATTTTTGCAGGGAGGTAGTCCTTCTCATTAGGAATGTACCTAATTAACCATATCATTCTAACATCTGAGACAACAACAAAAATGTGATAAATATTTAAATCCAGGGTCCAACAATTTTTTATATGTAAAACTAATGAAAAAGGTGCTTCTAACCTTTAAGTTCTGAAAACTAGTGGTACCAATAAAAAAAAAAATTATCTAGTGATACAACCCCAAATACTTGAGGGAAATACAAACTTGCTAAAGTAGCATTATGATTCATGTAGCATGATCTACTTTTCTGTTTTGTGGTTATGTCACTTTGCTTGTGTGGTGCATTATATATGTTGTTTGCCCCACCCCTGTGCAAATGCAAGATTGAGATCTGGACAAATGCTTCACTCGGGGAGTACCCAGAGTTTCTAATTAATTTGTGACAATTCTGCCGCCTATAGGGAAAGGATCTGTGCCATGCATTGTGAGCCAGGCACGCAAATAACATTCACAATCAGTGAATAATTAAATTTCTATGAAAGAATTAGGCATTTCCATAAACAAAAAGTGAATGGTGTAATTTCCCTTTTATTAACTACAGCTTATAGATATTGAAAACATTCTCAACCACAGCGGTTAAGTTTACATTAAAAGTTTCCATCTGTGGACTTATTTACAGATGACTGCTTGACGACAGAGGTCTCAAACTCATGCAGTAAATATGATACAATTGGCGTTACAGGGATTTCAAAAATATATTTTATACTCTACAGACGTTTCATATTAATGCACAATGTATGTATGAGTGATAATTCTCTGGGCAAGTGCGGTGTATATGGGTGCGGTTAATACTCTGGGTTGGATTACACACAAAGCTATAAAATGAATGGCCCAGTTTATACACGGTGCGGGTTATAAACGGGGAATAAAGGTAGTTACGGCTTAAGAGTTGATTAAAGGACGTTGGGAAATTTGGGATGTGTGTCCGCCTACACCAAATGCCTATTCAATATATAAACCTTGTCATGCTTCAAGGCTATCACAAGCCTTGGTGATGGAAACAAACACCTCTAATTATTAGTTGTAGATAGGAGATAACCAGCTGTTACTTAGGCTACCCTTAAGCAGATGTTTTGACCAAATGTTACATGGCAATACTTCATTCAATATTCAAAAATCACCAAAGTTTATAAAAACTGCGTGTACATATGCTTCACCATTTACAAATGACAACACTTTATTCAGGGGCTTTGGAGAATATTCCGACCACTTGCCTTTCTCCACATTTTGTGGTATGGGTAAAATCCATCTACATACAATACCCCATAACTACAAACATGAGCAAATGTATTACAAATTAAAAACTGAAATCTTGTGAATTCAGACCCTTTAACCTGACACTCCAAATTTAGCCCTGTGTCCTTTGATAATCCTTGTGATCTGTCTACAAAATGGAGTCCACTGTGGTAAATTAAACGGGACATGATTTAGAAAGGCACAGTTGTGTCTATAAGGTCCCACACAGTGCATGTCAGAAAAAAAAACAAGCAGGGAAGCCCAAGGAACTTTCAGTAGACCTCTGAGATCATATTGTGTCAAGGCATAGATCTAGGGAAGGTTACAAAAGTGCTAAAGCATTGGAAGTTCCCACAAACACAGTGGGCACTATCATTGAGAAATTGAAGAAATATCTGAAAAGCTTTGAAATTTCAATAGGGTGATCATGTGACCAGACTAAACTTTAAACATTCCCACTCACCCACCCAAAACTCATTTAAATGCCACTATTTGCACGTCACACTACAATCATTGAGTATTGTCATTATTTGACAATTTCCTTTTATTTAATAACAATGCGGTTAGACGCCAAATAAGTGCTAGCCTAACAACATTTTGTTTGCCATTTTGTTTGCGTCCTGCGCATTTGACACCTGCATACAGTTTAGCTGCCTATGAAGACCTGTTTGACAATGAAGAATGGTACTGCAAGTTTAAGCTAACTAGTGACAATGAGAGTTAACTTAAGTAGGTAACAATTACTTAAAAACAAACACTGGAAATTGACGTACAACACTGAAAATCTGCTGTCTGGAAGCTAATATTATAACTAAAAGCTCAATGTTAGCTAGGAACATGCACTACATACTGTTTCGAAAACCGAGATTGTAAGCAATATTATTTCCGGTGTGTTTTTTGGTTACGTGTTAAACGTCAGCTGGCGACTGCACGTCTCAACAAAAGTCAAGAGCACGACTAACGTTATCTACTACTGTCGTCTGTAGCTAGCTAGCAATATTTTTTGGGGCTGCCAGCCTGCAGTACTCTGTAGCTAGCTCGTGTCGTGGCTGGCTAGCCCCACGACAGGGCAATGAAGAGTGCGGCTCAGCGGACAAAATATTGTGGTTAAAGACTTTCTACCTCGGATGTTTCACTTACCCAAATCCAATGCCAGAACAACTTCAAGATGTGACCTTATCGCAACTTTCCCAATGTCTCCTGTCTGTCGGTTCTTCAGCAGATTCACTTCAAGAAACTAACTTCCACCATTTTCGTAATCGTTTCACGTGACCGAAACAAGGTGGGGCACACGTCACAGGACAGCCGCTCGTCACTAGCCCCCCCCAAAAAAAGAATTTACGCCCGCCCACTCTCAAGATTCCGGTTCAGAAAGTAGATGAGCAGTTTCACTCGATTATTCAATTCGCTTCCAAACATTAAACGTTTTCTCTGTATCGCCTCTCTCTCTCTCTCTCTCTCTCTCTCTCTTCTTTAGAAGTATTGTAGGGCCTCTAGGTTACCATCTCTCTCTTCTTGGATAAATAGTTAAATATTTTTTTATTTTTTATAAATTAACACATGGCTATCACTGTCATGCTACAAACAGTAATTTTTGTTATAATCTGTAAAATGTTACATTTAATTATTAAAACACTGGAGACAGGTAGCCTAGCTAGAGGCCCTATCTTATAGCAATACCTAAAAAAAGAGAGAATTCAATTTTTTCAGTCTTTAAGGGATCATAACTAGGTAGCTAGTAATAAGATTAGATTGTAGATTGCATGATTGTACATCCAACTGATGTTCGAAGACAATTTGCAAAGGTTGATAAGAAATGTTCATGACCTGATGCTGTCAGACATTTCTAACTTTGCCAGCATGTTCCTTATAACTCTCCTGTTAGTTGCATGCAGCTGTTATGTTATGTCATTTATTTTGGGATTTTAAAATATAAATTGTAGGTAGCACAGAGGCCCTATCAGATTTACAAAAAATACAGATAATTTTATTATAACACTTCATCTGTTGTGGGAATTGATTAACTTATTATAGGAAATGAATAGATACAATCCATATTCATAACAAACAACGGTTTCACAAAATGATCTAAAACAATATCTTAACTATATATATATATATATATATATATATATATATATATATATATATATATATATATATATATATTGGATTAGTTTTCAGGCACTCTTCCCAAAAGGTAGCATATTAGCATTTGTGTCACAAATACCATCCAAGTCTATATTGCATTTTCCATGCATCTTATCCAGATTGCCCAAACATCGATTGTAAGGCCCTTACAGAAAATGTGAACATAATGCGTGAAGAAAAACCCAACTGTTGAAGGCCAAAGAGCATTCTACAGAAGAGATAAAATATTACAAATGCATAATTTAGAAGTAGATTGCAAAATAATATCCTAAAATTATCCCAAATTGATAAAGCTGTGCTGAATATATTCACAGAAGATCTGAGCCATCACATTATAATAGAAGAGTGTACATCTTCAACAAATGACCTTGTTCAGGATGTACTTTATATTTAAAATACCTCATCATTATGTAAAGGATGAAATCTAGATTCTGTCATATCTTCTTCACCTTCACCCAAGAGCGTGTAACTAACAATATGTAAGTGAAAAACAACTGGATCATTATATATTATTTAAACTATTATTATTTGAATAACAGGTTCACTGTGAATGTATTAATAAACTTTACATGTCTTTGATTATCATGTTCTGGGTATCAACGGTCTTATGGACACCTACAAGTTTCTATAAGAACTGTGTCTTTCATGGTCAAGGTTTACTTCTTTTCAGTACGACTATTATCCAAATACATGGGAAAAGTAGAATCTCTGTTAGATGAAAACGCATCTGCCCAAGAATGCAGGAGCATAAACTGAATGTTTGGATGCTGGAAAGAAGGTCATGGGCCTTGGGTCCCAATGAGTTTGAACTAGGTAAGGGCAGTCCAATATAGCTAAGATTTTTTAACCTGATGGACAACTGTGTTCAAGAGACAATGAATCTGCAAGGCTGCAATTAATTGTACTTGTTTATCATTATTTCAGTAATTTTGTTGTTAAAATATCATACAAGCTGAATACTGAATATACACAACATGTACCACAAAAAAGAAAACCATAGAAATATGAAGCCTAGAGGGCAGCATTACCCTTCAGTAACCATTTAACTACTGAGCATCTATGTGACAGATCCTTTCTGTGGCCATTGCAAATTAATTAATTGGATATTGTTGGATAGTAAAAAATATATTTATTTTTTTTACAAAAGAATCACAATAATAGTAAACACATTTTGCATTTCTTCTCAATATAACTGTTACATTACATGCTTCTTCTCATAAGCCAACCAATACCCTAGAAACAAGACCTACACTAGAATGCAGTAGAAAGATGCTAACTTAACTTTCCATCTTTTAGATGGGAAATGCATGCTAGTAACTTTGGGAAAGAGGGGAAAATGGGAGCTATTGGGATAAAGATTTTTCTATGGTCACAACATTTTTTGATTTGTTAGGAGATAAATTTGTTCTCATTTCAGATTGTGTTAACTCAGAAGTAGATGAAAATTGCAAATGCACACAATATTTTCTATCACGCTCAAAGTGGTCAAACTTCCAGATGTTTGCAAAACGTTGTGGGAAATCTTGTTGATTTAGTTTCATCTATCATTGTAGCTTTTGTTTCTGTGTAATATATGTTGTTATTTTTTTAATTACTTAAATTGCTGAGAAGGGGAGGAAGCTTAATATGTTTTAACTTTTCAAAAAGTAGTTTGTGTAGTGGTGAAAGTGTCTGGTTTGTGTAAATGATGGTTTAAAATCAATAGTGTTGGAATTCTGACCGTTTTTCAACAATGGGACATTTAGAATGTTTTAAGGTGTCTTAAAAGTGTATAGAAGTGGCACTAAAACTTGAATAGTTCTAGACGTAAAATATTGCAGCTACCTGTTAATCTAAACGTTTAAATTTAAATTGCGCATAAATCTTAAATGGTGTGGCAGGAGTAACCTTCCAAATAACTGTGCCAGCTTTTCAAGATGCCCTTTTAATAAAATGTATGCTGAAGATCTCTATACCGTGGAAACTTTTCAAACCGCCCCAGTATGTAGGAGAACTATGCTGTGCCAGCTTTTCAAGCCACCATACTAATAAGTATGTTGAAGAACTGTACAGTGGCAGCTTTATATAGAACTGTACTGTGGCAGATTTACTAATTATTAGCTTACGTCAGAACGCTGGACAAAAAATAAGGCCCTGTTTCCTTGCAAGCCCGAATAATAACCACTTTATGTCTGTTTAAAGAATGGACCAACTGGAAGTCCCGTACATGCGCAAAAGTGTGTTTAAGAAAGCTTGGAGCGCCGGATACGCAACCACCGTTTTTTGAACTGGCTTAAGTCTAGGCTTCAGACAACTGACCTGCATGACTGCCGACAGTCAGTTAAGACTAATTAATTTACTGCCAGTAGCATACTCAAAAGTGACTATACCATATTTCAGAGCATTGCTTCAACATTTTAAACGGCGAATCAATCATGGAAATAATAATTTAGCCTCCACAATCATCAACATTTTATGTTGATAATAAAACCCCAAAGAGACTGATCGGACCGCCCTCACCATCCGCGGATATTAAAGCGTTGGTTTTGTGTAGTCTGGACACTGCCTGAGACAGTTTCACTGGAACATGTGAAGGTGGGAAGATTTGGAAAGTAGTAAAAAAAAAATCATACAAATTCTGGTATGTATTTTACACAATTTCCGAATATGGCCATGTTACATTTAAATGTGTTTCGCTAGATACAAGCATATTTACTGTCTTATTTAAAATAAATAAGTGTTTGTGTATATATGTGTCTAAGAATACCGCCTAGACACCAAATACTGCGAAATAGACCAAATCTAATGAGGACACATGTGGGTATATGGGTACATTTGCGCTGGTATGCAACCCCACTCAATCACGTTGAGTGATAAGCCCTGACCAACTAGTCGCTATAATGCGTTGTTGATTGTTTGTGTGCGTTATACATATCGACGTATATGTTTGGTTATTGTTAATATTGTTATTACGTTTTTGCATGTGGCTTGGTCGTTCGTGATTATCGCTAGTTGGTTTAAAGGAATGGAAGTGTAATTGAAGTATCAATATCCTTATATGTTGAGCATTCATTAATACATACTGCACGTGACGGTTTGGTGTCACTTAAACTTTGAAGAAACATCACCTCAGCGCCAGTTAACGGACACTGTTTCCTGGTCTTTTCTATTTGTGTATTTTGTGTTGCTGGTTTGATGGTGCTGTTCAGGATTCCCAGCACTGCAACGTCTTTGCCCCAGAACATGCTGGCCCTGCCAGGCAGCTGTTAAGCGGTATAAATAGGTGTGCCTGCTACTTTAGTCTAAAACTCTTTCGCTATCATGCCAATACCTTGTGCCTAACTAACCTCTGCTTTTTTTGGAATAGAGGAAGGAAAGGAGGGCAGGGGATAATGTTACATATGGATTATTTTTAGTAATGGTATATAAACTGGCAGCGTCATGCAATATTATGTCTGAAATGGCATTACTATATTGGCAAAGGCATGTGTCAGTATGCTTTTCGATATTCAACGTTTCTTTTTTAAATGTTCATGTTTTTAAGTTGGAGTTCCTAGTCCCATGTCCACTGGCTGAGAACAGTCAAAGGAGTTTGGATAATGTGTGGGGAACTGTGAAACTGTGTGTAAGAGGTTTTTCTAGATGGTCTGTGAACTCTCAGAATGATGGAGTCTTCCATTCTTTCTGGCCATGCCTGTCTCACTCACTCACTCACTCACTCACTCACTCACTCACTCACTCAGTGTGGCATTGCTCCAAGCTTGGAGAGCTATTTTTGGATCCAGCTGTGGGAAAATAAGGATGTTTATAATTATTAACCAATCGACATCTTTTTCGGAATCCCCAATACCAAACATTTCACTCTTGAGATTTATGGAATACTCCACTTTAAGCCTATCCCATGTTACTATTTTCATTGTGTTTAGGTAAGGTACTAGGTCTAAAAACAGAATAGTTTTTTTCTGGATTCATTTAAAGGCAATAAATATTAAAAGTTTAATTATATAATGAATTAACTTGTGTCACCATTTAACATTTTGTGCAGTCATGCCATGAAAAGGCCAAGAGAAGTGTCATGCTCACTGGTCATTGTGTTAAAGTGTTGTTTAAGAGCCTATTTAGACTATGACAGTTTTTAGATGAACAACATTTGTTGGAGATACATTTTTTAATGGTGTATTTAGGTGTAACTCTTAATTGTTGCAATATATTTTATGTGGTACATTTTCCTGACATGTACTCCCTGCTACGTAGGCCAGAAGATGATGTCTCACTCAGTGTATTGAGTGGTGAGCAGTGTCATATGAATTCTGGTCCAGCTCCATGTATAAACAGAATCAGTCAAAAAACAGAAAAGGAACCAGGCAAGCCTAGTTCTGCTGGCCCGCGATTAGAAGGGATGATTGTTGTTGTCCACAGCTGGATTTGATCTGCGGTTTTCTATGTCACAACTGTATTTAATCAGTATGCTATTCAAACAGCGGGTAGTGTTGCACGTGATACATGGGTAGAAATGTGGTGTATAAAAAAACATCTCATATTGGCACCAAAACACCAGTATCATCACTTGTTCGATGGATACCCCATGTTAGTTACCAGGTGAACAACATAGTGTGGGTATGTCTTTCAAGACAGGATGAGTTGGACACAGTGCGCCTTTACACACTAGAGCAGTAAGTAGGGCTGCCACAGCTCTATGCTCATCTACGTTTTAATTAGAAACAATATAACAATCATGCTTATCTTGAAGGCTTATCTGTTTAAAAGAGATCTATCCTGAAGCTGTTCGTTTTTGATGATTATCACAAGAAATTGAGACATTCAGTGCAACGGCATAGGTTTGTATTGTTTTTTTTTTGGGGGGGGGGGGGGGTTGGGGTCAGGGTGAATGGATCCCAGGATTTTCACTCTTATCTGGGGGGGGGGGGGGGGGGGGTTGCACTGGCCTGTGTGTAACATTGGGGGGGCCATGACCCCCCATACGCCCCTACTTCTACACCCCTGATTCAGTGTATAAACTGTTGACAGAGAGAGCAAATAACTGTAAAAAGAGCTGGTAATGTGCAGCAGCTCACAGAGGACCAACAGGGTTAGGGAAGGTTAGGGGAATCTTATGATTGGTCTAAGTGTTAATGCCAAGGAAATTACGGTTATTCAAACGTTAATTCAGTAAACTGATGTCCTTTAAGTGCTGCACAGAGAATTATCTTTATTGCAGCTGTTCCTAAACTGCTTAGCTTCACTAGAAACAGGGATGAAATAAAACAAAGTTGATGTCAATTAGCAACATGTCAATTTCAAACTCGAAGTATTCATTCTACCGATCTATGAAAATATTCAGATGAATAAGGAAATATCTTCCACCCATTTCTGCAGCAATGGATAATTATAAAATGGCAACAAGTGCCTTAACTAAATTTGTTGTTGTTTTATTAGATGCTTCACATACAATAACAAATGATTACATTTGTACATGGCTAAATTGGGTAATTTTTTAAAGATTGTTGAGAATGTTTGTGAAGTTATATTTGATTACAAAGTTATGTTGGTGCATGTCTCCTCTCAATACTTCTGATGAGAAAAATAGACTGAACGCTTGAAATTACGCTGCATCAAGCAAGCCTTGCTATGTAGACGCAGCACTTTTGCTTGCTGTGTAGTATTCCTCAAAAGATGACCGTGAAAACTAAAGGCTGTGTGTTTTTTTACACATATAGATTCCAGTATGAACCAGAGTGGAATTGGATGTGCTTTGGAGGATACGTCTTGCGATATACTTTACCAAGTCTGCTGGGAGTCACAGCAACAAAGCTGTGCCTTAATTAAGAATTGGATATCACAAAATAGGGGAGAAAAAAACAGGTAAAAAAAGACAATTGTGTTATGGTAGTTAAAAATGTGTTGGTCCCAAGTACTGTAGGTACAAACCCGATTCCAAAAAAGTTGGGACATTGTACAATTGTGAATAAAAACAGAATGCAATGATGTGGAAGTTTCAAATTTCAATATTTAATTCAGAATACAACATAGATGACATCAAATGTTTAAACTGAGAAAATGTATCACTTCAAGGGAAAAATAAGTTGATTTTAAATTTCATGGCATCAACACGTCTCAAAAAAGTTGGGACAAGGCCATATTTACCACTGTGTGGGATCCCCTCTTCTTTTAATAACAGACTGCAAACATCTGGGGACTGAGGAGACAAGTTGCTCAAGTTTATGAATAGGAATGTTATCCCAATCTTGTCTAATACAGGCTTCTAGTTGCTGAACTGTCTTAGGTCTTCTTTGTCGCACCTTCCTCTTTATGATGCGCCAAATGTTTTCCATGGGTGAAAGATCTGGACTGCAGGCTGGCCATTTCAGTACCCGGATCCTTCTTCTATGCAGCCATGACATTGTAATTGATGCAGTATGTGGTCTGGCATTGTCATGTTGGAAAATGCAAGGTCTTCCCTGACAGAGATGACGTCTGGATGGGAGCATATGTTGTTCTAGAACTTGAATATAACTGTCAGCATTGATGGTGCCTTTCCAGATGTGTAGGCTGACCATGACACACGCACTCATGCAACCCCATACCATCAGAGATGCAGGCTTCTGAACTGAGCGCTGATAACATCTTGGGTTGTCCTTGTCCTCTTTAGTCCGGATGACATGGCAACCCAGTTTTCCAAAATGAACTTCAAATTTTGATTAGTCTGACCACAGAACACTTTTCCACTTTGCCACAGTCCATTTTAAATGATCCTTGGCCCAGAGAAAACGCATGCGCTTCTTGATCCTGTTTAGATACGGCTTCTTTTTTGACCTATATAGTTTTAGCCAGCAACGGCGAATGGCACGATGGATTGTGTTCACCGACAATGTTTTCTGGAAGTATTCCTGAGCCCATGTTGTGATTTCCATTACCGTATAATTCCTGTATGTGATTCAGTGCCGTCTGAGGGCCCGAAGATCACAGGCATCCAGTATGGTTTTCCGGCCTTGACCCTTACGCACAGAGATTGTTCCAGATTCTCTGAATCTTTGGATGATATAATGCACTGTGGATGATGAAAACTTTGCAAACTCTTTCTGATATTGCTCCACTATTTTTCGCCACAGCATTGGGGGAATTGGTGATCCTCTGCCCATCTTGACTTCTGAGAGACACTGCCACTCTGAGAGGCACTACCCAATCATGTTGCCAATTGACATAATAAGTTGCAAATTGCTCCTACAGCTGTTCCTTATCTGTACATTTAACTTTTCCGGCCTCTTATTGCTACCTGTCCCAACTTTTTTGGAATGTGTAGCTCTCATGAAATCCAAAATGAGCCAATATTTGGCATGACATTACAAAATGTCTCACTTTCAACATTCAATATGTTCTCTATATTCTATTGTGAATTAAATATAAGTTTATGAGATTTGTAAATTATTCCATTCCTTTTTTACTCACAATTTGTACAGTGTCCCAACTTTTTTGGAATCGGGTTTGTAGGTAGGAGCTATTGACTTGACTTAAGCAAGGTCTTTGACATCATAACAAAAATATTCTTAAAATCTGATTTTCTAACAGTCTCGAGATGTTTTGAATCAGATCACAAGGATAGTTAAAGTGTAGTGATCAGTAACATTGGGTCAACAACTTAGAAAAGCAGATTGGGTGTCCCACAATGATCAGTTCTAGGTTCTCTTTTTTCTAAGTCCTCCTTTTTAGTTGATGTACATTTTCTTCCTGGGGTATGTTCAGGGCTAGTAATCCGATGTACAGTGAACACCAACAGTATTTGAACAGTGACACTTTTGTCCTTCAAATTTAAATGGATACAATGTCTATGGGGTAAAGACTTTCAGGATTAATTTGATGGTATCTTCATGTTTTATAAATAAAGTAATTAACTATTTTTTTTGTACATAATCCCTCGATTTGGGTGTGCCGATACTATTTGAACAGATTTGTAATGAGGTAGTCATGTTTAGCTGATTGCGTATCCTTTGCAATGCGATGATCTCACCTGCCATTGTATATCCTCCCTGGTAATGCTCTTCCAGACTATTATGTAGCCATCTTCACTTCACTTCTTGCTTCTTGGTCTTTTTGCCTTCAGTCATACCTGGTGCTTCTAAAGGGCATGCTCAATGGAATCAGATTGAGTAATTGACTTACGTATGGAAAAAAAAATTGTAGTAGCTACAGCAGTGTGTTTGCGGTCATTGTCTTGCTTGCATGATGAAATCCAATGTGTTATCTGAACAGACAAGATGTTACTGTACACACAGGATTAATCCATGAAGACCACTGAGCCAGTTCAAGTGGCTTTCATACAAGACCTTAAACAAAAAAAAAACGCCACCATATATTTCTCGTTAATATTCATCTGTACACAAAACAGACTTTTCACACAACTCTGCCCTCTTGTATTTTATGTATTTTATTTGTACCCCTATTTTCCCAAATTTCATAACATCTGATTATGGCCTTCTCAACGGCAGCTCAACGGCAGGTGTGCAATAGATCTTGAAGACTGAGATATGTTTGTCCTCCCAGCACGTCACCATTCTGATTCCTATTATACTGCTCGCTCAACCAGGGAGTTATCGCTGGTACACGTGTTGAGAATGCATTCCCCTGTGTACATCCACTACTGAGTTCAGAGATTCCCAACCTACCAATAGCTAATCAGTGTTTTTGCACTTTGCAGTCCTCTGTAGTTCAGCTTTTGAGACGTGCTGTGGTCTTCTACCTCCTAGAGTGTTCTTCATCTGTCAGACAGTTTATTTTTGTAAAATATTTTGTATTCATTTTGGTGAGCATTCTTTGGTCATTTACTGTAGAGGTCTTCGATTTCCTTTGGTTATTTGCGTCATGACGGCCTGCTTGACCTTTATTGAAACTGTTTTGTAAACTTATTTTTGGGACTGCCTAAGCGGGGCCCGCCAAGAGTGAATGTCTCTTACTGACTGACTGAGTGAGTGAGTGGCTGACCCCTTGTTAAATAACTTGTGGTTAGAGATGCAGACATGCAACTGATAGGTCCAGCGTTCGAATCTCGTCACAGTCAAAGCAAATTAGGCATTTTGTAGAAAACTGTTCACGGTTGTATTGCAACTATTTCTGGTGGATATTCAAAGCACGCATCCGTGCATGCTTTTTAGGTCAGGATAGACAAAAACTTTGCTGGCCACAACCTTCAGTAGCTACGTTTTAGTAAACTTACAATAAAACTGTTCACGGTTGTATTGCGACTATTTCTGTTGGATTTTTTTAAGTACACATCTGTGCATGATTTTTGGGGTAATATAGGCTAGATCAAAACCACTTGGGCTGTAAAATAGTAGGAGTTTCCATGATTCTTAACCTTTTACTTGACGAAAAAGTCAAAAAGGGGGGGAATCAGCCTTTTCACTTGACGAAAAGGGGGGGAATCAGCCTGTCTCTGTGGTCTAGAACCAGCCCAAAGGGACACCAACCAACCGTAATCACCCTCAGACAGGGCCTACAGACTTCAGTTCCATTGCATGAGCGTTAGGGACGACATGAGTAAGCCCATGACAAGACATGGTTTGTAAATCCACCTTCATAGCCCTAGTCCATATTACACTTAATCATAAACCTACCTGAGGAGATCTTAGTAGACAAGTAAAGGTTGAGACTGAGGCTGCGTTTCTCACATTAATTGGCAGGTCTTCCACAGTATTGGAGCTCTATGGAAGAAAGCCACACCTCCAGCTGTTTGTTTAGAAATTCTAAGTACAGTAGGGAGGCCTGCCATTTTTGCGTACGTGTAGGTATGTATGGCAGGACCAATCCAGAGAGAAAAGTAGGAACAAGAATATACATTAACAGCTCTCTTGTTAATGGAATAAGGATGAAAATAAGAAACATGCCTAATAAGAAACAATTGGTAATACTATCCAGTCAATTTTGTTGACAAAACGTGTTTTTAATTGTAAAAGCTTTTTATTCATGCCTGACATTGAATATAAAGAACTCATTGATTTTCTTTTTTCCAGGAATCAGCCAATGGTGAAGCCAATCAACATCATTATCAAAGGTGAGCAAATCAGATTTTACATATAATATAATTGATACAATAATTTTAACTAGTTACTCTCAGCTTCAGTTTGATAAACATTCAAAGAAATTCAGCAAAACAGTTAAAGCAAGTCGTAACTGTTTTTACTTAATAAGAAATTGTTTGCACTTTGACACTGCACTTATGTTTTTACACAATGTCTTTTTCAAATGTACTTTTGCATGACATAATGTAAATAAATAATAAATAATGTAAATAAATCTAATCACTTTACAATATAAAAATATACAGCACCATCACTTAACTGTTCTTAGGAAGCATAATTTGGCTCGGTCTATACTATTACTATTACTCATGGACTTTGTGTAGATCTGTTTGTGGTGCTCTATGTTCATTTTATTTTAAATTATAAATGTTTATACATAGTACTTTTCTTTGTTGTATGTATATATGTATTGTATTACTTGTTTACTTTTTTGTGTTTCTATGAATATTTTTTGTATTTCTCTGTCGAGGGAAGAGCACTATATTTAGTGTACAATATTCTGGTATAGTTGTCAAAACTTGGTGAACAATATTTTCTTCAAGTTTCTTTAACTTGGGGAGTTATTCAAGTGAAATGTCCTGATGGGAACTAGAAGCTTCAGATAACTGCGATAGCAACTCAATGTGGAATAAATATGGGCTCCATTTTACCCAGTGAATTATTGAGTAAATAATTTTTTTCTGTATCGATTTTCCTTAACTAAATAGGGTTTATCATATTGACGTCAAAGTGCAATATTGATGCAAACAGAGTGTGTGACTTTTCAACATTTGTGATGAATACAATCCCAATCTTGTCCCTTAGTCTTCACTCTTCAGCGCACTGAGAAGAACGGTTAACATTTCTTGGATCAAGCATGGAAAACGCAATACTGGCAATTTGGCTGTATATATCTACTGATGTATTGTGTATTGTAATCTGTACAGTGTTTTTCCTTTGCAAACACTGCTGACTATAGTTTCTGTTTAGTGTGGCTAACCTGTTAGTAGGATGGTTGGTAAATACGACTTGATGAAGGCTAGGCTATTACTACGCTGGTTTATAAATCAGATTATACCTCGTGGCATGTTGTTATACCCTTTAAATAACCGATACTCAAGACTGTTGCCTTGACTGTCTCTGCTTAGGTCATGCTTGCATTGCCCTTGTCCAAGGAACAGATGTTACTGTTGTAATTAAATGTTGGGCCTTTGCGTAGGTCCAACAATGGCCTATTTTTAACCTGTGGCTGTTGAGAGAGGAGAAGGGAAGTGCCAGGACAACAGAGGAAGAGAGAACTCCTTATACTTTGTCCTGCCTGGGATTTGGAGAGGCTGTCTGCAGCCCCTTTGAAATACAAATAAACAGGCCATTTATAATCAGGGAGCAATGACAACTTGACCTACAGTAAGCAAGATAGAGGGGGAATTTGTCAAGGTTAATGTGTGTAGAGGTCTCTAAGGTGAAGTACTACCATCATGTGGCAAAATGCAACAGTTTGCCGCCAAAAAGACATGATAAGAATGTGCCCCTAAACAACCAAAACGGATGGATTGCCCTCAGGGATCGTGAGAATGCAGCTAGGAAATACAAATATTTTTTACATGAAATTATGATTATCATCTTCACTAGTCAAATGGGATACAGTCTGTTTTAACGCGCGGGTGGAAAATTGGTAACGAAAATGTCAACAAAGTTTGTTGGCTCAGAGGAGTTATTGAAAGTTAATAAAAGAAACAGCCTGTAAAGAAAAAGGCCAGGGTTAGTGCTGGCTGATGAATTGAAAGAAATTCTTTCCTGAGATACCTTGTTTTTAAAATCAGACCATAACACAATATTTCTGTTTGTCAAAGACACAGCCAGGTTGGAAA